>NW_005054369.1:1628930-1654559 GCF_000277835.1 Geospiza fortis | reverse complement strand
CATCCTGGGACACCTGTAAAACAACACAGTTACTGCACTCAGGATTAGCCCATTCGATATAAAGATTTGGGAGGGATGACCACCAGCAGAGAGGATTTGGCCAGCAAGGAAATGCAAGAGAGTTGTCAACACTGGCACCCTGAAAAATGTAAAGTCTAGTGACTCTTAATGAGTGACTCTTAATGAAATGTCTCGTTTGTCATGGAAATGATAACTTAGATCTGGTTAAAAACATCTTTAAATTGAAGAAGTGAGTTAAAAGGTGACCACTCCCAGCTAAAAAAGAGGAAAACAATAGGTAAGAGCTCATAATAACAGCAATCTCAAATCTCATGTATGAGTCTAGATTCAACAAAACTTTATTAGCACTGCACAAGACAGTTTCCTTCAATCTTCTCAAAAACCATGAAGCTAAGACAGTTAAATTTCTCCAGTTCACTGGCAGCAGAAACCCATTCAATGATGGATAAGTGGCACAGGGATGACACCAGATGCATACAAAAAAAACACCTTTAAGACCCACATTTTCACTCATTCATATCCTAGAAAAGGAAATTATCACTGGGGCTCAAACACTACTAAGCGTTTCCAGAAATGACAAGATGAGTCAGTATTCCTAGGCACTGAAACAAAACCAAACACAAAAATCCCTAAGACAGTATTTCAGTAAATTAACTTGTTTTAAAACATGTAACTCCATCCACACAGAGTTATGTAAGCAGCACAAAGCTGCTGATATTAGTCGTATATAAATATATACTCAAGGCTTTAGCTACATTTGTCTTGCTTCATCTACTCTTTTTAATTATTCAACATTGACCATTCCATCATCTTTATGTGCTTTGTAGGCAAACAGCAGCTTCCAGAATTGCACTAAGCATCAGGGAAGAAGGCAGAACAAAAATGTGGCCCTGATCAGGTGAGGAACCAAAAGTCTGAGAAGAAAACAGATAAAAAAAAAGTAACAGAATTATTTACAGGGCAAAGATGGAGAACAGCAGAGGTCACCAGAAGTGAGGTGACACAATGGAACGTGGAAGAGCAAAACAGAGGAATAATCAGTCAGTCTATAAAATGGGCAAGGAATAGAAAAAAATGCAGCAATTTTGCAAAGCAAGAAATTTGTCTGTCTCTGGAAGAGAAGCTCCCACAAAAGCCAGGAAAGCCAGCCCAGGTAGACTAACTCATTAACAAACTCAGAATAAACTGCGCTGTCATTGATGTCAGTGCTTTGCTTTGAGAGCATTTCCTCTCCCTCACCCAGAGCACAGGAAGCCTCACAATAGCTCACTTCCACTGCCAGTAAAGTCCCAACGTGTGCCAAGACTGTTCATTAATGAGAAAACTGAACATCCTCAGCACCATCACAAGGGAGTCTCTTAAAGCAAACTCACTTCTTGAGGAGAAATCCAAGGCACAAGGCGGCGATTCACGTAAATTCCACCACCAGCACAAACCAGAGCTGCATGCCACTGGCTGCACACAGGGGGGCAGTTCCCTACAGTGCTGCTCCATGGCTGCAAGGGCCAGGGGAGCTCACCTCAGTGAGGAGGATGGCCAGCATGTCCTGCCTCTGGAAGCGGATGGCCAGGTGCACGAGGGTGTAGCCCACGTCGAAGGCGGACGGGCGGGTCAGCAGCCGCACCTCGTCCGCCGTCAGCTGCCGGGCAATGTCCCCTCCGGATGACTTGTAGGCTTCCACAGCAGCCAAATCACCTTCCACAACTCCTGAGGGCAGAGAAACAACACACAGCCCATTTCAGACACCAGGGAGCCATTCTGGAACAAGCCACCTCATCTCACAGCTCACCTGTAGCTGTTCTGTTACAGGCCAAACAGACGATGATCAGCTGCATAGCAAGAAACTTGCCTATTTTTTATTATTTTAGGCAGAAGACTACTAAATATTTACACTTACCTCATCTCTCAGACCATTTCTATTACCCACACCAGCTAGAAAATGTAAGAGATCACAAGGCAGCTCAGAAGTGGACCCATGATGAAACACCAGCAGTAACATACACATGAGCATTTCATTTGACCAGAGAAAGTAATTTTTCCACAGTGCAGAGATTAGTTTGATTATTTTATCACATATTACCAGATCATAGAAATAGGATCTATTAAAAGGGTTTTGGCCTAAAAGTTTTATTTTTTCCAAACAGTACAAATGGTATAAAGCATAAACTTTTCTCTTCAGCTTACCATCTCTGCTACTAATGTAGCCTGAGAGTTTCATTCAGGATACTCCATTAAAACTGAATTAAAGAGAAATTAAATACACTGTGTGTACCTTCTAAAGCAAGATGAGAGGAACAATGAATGACCCCAATGGCTTCTAGAGTCCCTGGCAATCTTTGATTTATGTACCATGCTTCCTATCAAGCCCAATCATGCTGAATGTACTCCTTAGCTGCAATTATCAGATACACCATCAGTAAGATGTGAGCTGCTAACAGGATCTGTTCCAATATAAGACCTCCTAAATTTAGAAATTCCTTCAAATATCTTCTATTTTAGGTACGTGGTCCACGAGAGAACAGTGCAGTGCTGAACTGAGGAAACAGAATAGTGTCCCTGAAGCCATCTTCACTGGAGCAGTAAATAGAATCTCACTCCTGAGAAGCAGCCCTTGCTGCAGCAGCTCAAGCAGAGAAGAGCACAGATGACAAATGAGAAAACCCTGTCCCTATTTTCTGCAGCTAAACCTCCTTCCCAGCTCCTGAGAGTCAGCAGCTGAGTGGAGGCTGGAGATTGAGACCCAACTCCATCCTTCACTTCATTTGCTCACCAAGACATAAAAGCTGATGAACAGGAAAGGTCATCAAACCCAGTCAGGACAATCACTCCCACTCAGGACATGAAATTAAATAAAAAAAGGAAAAAACCACAACACTTCCCACCCACTCATCCCAAATGAGTAAAAATCCCCTACCAAAATTAAAAAAACTCCAACACAACAAATTGAAATGGCTGCTAGCAGAGAAGTACACTAACCACTGGCTTGCTGGTTAATCCAGGATTTAGAAAAGCATTCTTAGCTCAACCAAAAAAGTATCATTTTGAATGCTGAGATTAAAAAGCTTCCAGAAGAAACACAGGGGGAAAATGGATTATCAGTGCAAGACATTTCTCTACAAAGTTATCAGCTGTGCTGTGTAAGCTTCCACAGATAACAGTTTGATTATTCAACAGTGGTCTGAAGCAGAGAAGTTCCAAAACAACAATTCAACTGCAAATTTTAGTCATACAGTATCTACCCACTCATTCCAGAGTCCTAACAGGCCAGGCCACAAGGAAAACCACACAGACAGCATTTTGCAGTTTTGTGCTGCATGTGTCTGTCTCCTGTAAAGAAGACATTCCTGCTCCTCTCCAGCACTACTCTCTCATTCAGTGCCTGCCTGTGTGCTCTCTCCAGATGAGTTTGGTCTGTCCAATTTTAGTTCTTGCTCTGTAGGAGTCAGAAGTGCCAAGTTAGAACTTTATCTCCACACAAGCAACATTTCTGCCACTGATAAGGCAATTCCTCGTGGCTGTTGCAATGATCATTCCAACTAAATACTCCAAACTGGTATTTTGTGTGTGTAGATTTGTATGTGTATCCAGACAACAAATCAAATTTCTCATGATCTGCCCTCTTAAAACAAGTTATACCACAGCTCTATCAAACCCAAGAATCAGAGGAAAGAAGAAACTTAATAGAAGCGCGAGTTCTCTGCTATTTTATGATATCCTTATTTTTTGGTTATCACATTAATTTAGGAGAAGCACCTTGCTAAAGACTAAAAGGTACATCACCCCTTTTTGTATTTTAACCACTCCTATTGACATGGGGGAGACTCCTGTTACCACATCTGCACCCTCCACCACATCCCCCACACAAACATACCAAAGACCATCCAAGACTGGTAGGTGGCCACTCTGAGAATCCAAATATCCACAACTGATTTCGAAATTCAAACAAATATCCCTAAAATGATCTTTAGGTGACAAATGATCAGACCCAAATCACATTCCAGCCAGCCAGCCTGTCAAGCAGTACATTTTACTACAGCCTACTACTGGGAAATTCATCATTTTAGTTGTTCTTCCAGTCCCCCACCCTCAGCTGCTTATTATCATCCCACTCTTCATCAAACCTCAGCAACAACTGAGATTCAAGGCTGATGCTGAGGTGGTCACATGAGGTTTGGCAATGCCTTTTTCAAGCATCAACTACTACAAGCTGCAATAAGGATCCAGATCAGTGACGTGTGCTCTATGCAGCACTGCCAGTTCTGGAAGTTTATTCCCACGTCTTGCAATACTTGACATTCCTCAAAGCCCCATGTCCTAGAATTACTAAAATTGTTATATAAGCTGTCAGTTAAAAAGTACATTTCTAAACTTTGCTGATGAAGTTTAAGCTAAAGATTAAGATATTAAGTAATGCATCCAAACCAGGCAAACTGAGTATGCTTTCTAGACCTTATTAAAAAAAATTAAATGTATTTTTAGTAGTATTTTAGGTATAGCGTTGTTGTGCTGAATGACACAAACCAGCAGAGCTACAGCTCATGGAGAGATGGCAATGTGACTGTGTACATGGATACTATCTGGTCATCCTCTGTTCTTTAATCCAAACAGGTTAAAATTACTCTTTATAGCAGGGGGAAGCATCAGGGAAGTTTTTCTTTGTCTAGTCCAACTCACTACTGCAGGCCTGATATTCCTTGGGCATTACAAGCCTCCTTGGCCCCTGTGAGCCACAGGAAGAAGTTAACACTTCTCTTTACCTGTTCTACCAAGTATCTGCTCCACTGTAGAAGAACAGGGAAAATTCCTGACAGCCCATCAAGTGCCACCCTGCTTACACTGCCAGTCCATATAATTCAAGGCAGCAGTGAAGAAAAAATACAATGATAACAGGCAGACTGTCAGAAACATGAACCAGAAAACAAAAATCTTGCCCCAAAACTATGAGGTGAATTTGCCTACATGGACCATGCCTGCAGTTCTGAAATTCAGTATCACCATACTAAAATGAGACCTGAATATGCTTGTATTGACAATAGGAGGCACATTCCTACAAAGGCTTTGATTTCTGTGGGATGAGCCAGAGCCTCAAATTCATTAAGTCTATTTAAACAGAGCTCAAAATCCCCACTGTTTATGAGAAATACTACAGAAATATTTACTGATGTTATAATTCCCAGCATTTCACAACACAGAAGTGCCTCATTACTTACACAAGCAGACTGAATTGTGTCCTGTGCCAGTTGGATTATTCCCCACTGACACCCACTGCATTCCCCAGACTGGTAAAATGTCAAAAGGAAGAGTGGCGTTTGCCTTAAGATTGTTCCCAGAACACCCGGGAGCCTCCAGGAGCTCAAACCCTTGGGAGGGCACAGCCCTGACTGGCTTCAAGAGCAGCACAAATGCAAACACATCCCAGTGACTCAGAGCCTGCTCCTGATCCACACCACCACAGCTCTCCTTTAAAGGAGACTCCAGAAATGTCCCTTTGCTGCTGCCCCTGAGTACACCAGTCTTTGTGTGCCCCCTAAAAAATTCTGCTTGGCCCAATGTAAAATCTCTGACTATAGTCTGACAACCTAAGGGAGAGGACAGAATGTCAAGCACTGCACCCAACTCATGAGAAAATACAAGTACAAGTCAGAATTCTGCATTTACAGGTTCAACTGTGCTCCCATTTTGCAATTCAGGCATTTCCTCTCATTGGAAGACTTTCACAGCACCAGAAGCCAAGGTTTTTTTCTTCTTTTAGCAAAGCCCTGCCTCTTAGAAACAGCACAGATCAGACATTTGCAATCTTAGTATATATAAAATGATAGAAATTAAGAAGGGTATTTTAAAAGACGAAATTTTTAAAAAAATATTAATCACCCAATTACAACTCTTGCCATATTGATCCTCCTACAACTTTTACAACTTCCTTCTTTATTAGGAATTATCCTCATATTAAATAAGCCAGAATTAGCTGCTAAAATCAAACTATTTCAGCTTAAGGTGCTATTAAGCTTATTCTTTAGAACATGTAAATATTTATAGGGTTTAGTGCAGTTATAGAAACTTGGAAAATATGCAAGATAGGCTCACAAGCATTTCTAGAAAACCAAGTCCTGTTTTCCCTTAGTGCACTTTTCCTGTGGCTTCAGAGCAGCCAGGTAGAAAAATTCCCAAGGAAAATACTTCAGCACAGCCTTTAGTACTTCAGTATCTTTCTGATAGTTGTGGGGCACTGGCTGGCATAAGCTGCAAATGCAGTAAGCAAATTCTTTCAGCAGACTGCTGCAGTTGTGACTATCCAAAGAACATCCTGGGATTCGGGATTTCTGGGGTTCAAGGAGGCAGCAATGCCTCCAATAACTCTGTTCTTCCACCTGGGCAGACTGCAAAAGGAAACACTTCATCTTAAGGAGGTCACTGTGCCTCTGCGTGGGACAATGCCTTGAACTGCCTGGCAAGAGAAGGCAAATTGCTCAAACAACCAAGTTCTACATTTTAGAAGTCAGAAGTGGAGACAGCTCCTGCTGTAACATAAAACAGATCAGAGACAGAGCCCTGTGCTGCTTCTCTTCTGCCAGATACAACTGCAAGTGGTCTGTCACATATATGCTCTCTCTCATTTACTCATCTAAGGACTAATCCTAAGATTGGCTTAAGTGCCAGCAAGTGAGAGGCTGATCAACTGACCCACTAAAACCTAATTCTGACACCTGTTAAGAATCTCTTCTCCTCTAACACAGACTGCTGAGGACCTGTGGCATTTTCTGGAGCTGAGTCAGCCCTCAGGCTCTTCCAGCTCTTCACCAGGGGCACATCAGGCGGCCATAAATGAAGTTTTATTGATAGTAAGTGACTCACAATTTCATCTAAGGAAGAATTTGTCCTGAAGGACAGATTGCTTTGTAAGCAAATGTGACACATCAACTTATAAAAAAGAGGGGTAGTCTGAAAAACCCTTATGGGCCTTTTACACACCCTTCTGTTCCTTCCCTTTTTGGATTACCAGAGCCTCCCTTGTCAATATTAGTACACAACCAACAGCAGGTCAGTCTCTAGGTAATGACACAGAGAAAGAAACTTCTGTATATTAAGGGGGTTTTTTTGATTCCTCAAGCTCAGCACCTTGTATGAGGTAAAAAAAAAAGAAGTAAATACTTCCAAGAAGACATGTACCTAAAACCTGAAGCCATTCAACGCATGAGAGCATGAATATTGGTTATTCTTTGTTCCATGCAAACAGCTCTTCTCCCTACATACAACCCCTGTAGTGTGTTTTGAGTGTATCATCACAAGACAAAGCAGCACAGATGTAAGAACAACTGTTCAAAGATGTCCTTATCCCTCTCCAATCTGTCAGAGGCATCCACAACCCTTGTTACATGCAGGATTGTACTCCAAAGGGAGGCTGGACAGTGGAAAATCATTAAAGTTAATTATTAAAGTTACCCATCAGTGCTTTTAAGGGAAATTGAAATAACTGGTTTTAACTTGATCATTTATTCAATTATTTGTAGCATACAATATCACAGTGCTTAAGAAAAGTAGTCAGGAGACCAAAGTAAAAGGAGTTATGATTTTCTGCCAAGGCTGCAAGGCAGGCAGAGTTCTCCTCAGTCTCAAAGATAGAGACTCACAAATGTAAAGCATTTATGACAGGACAGCTGTACAAGGCACAGATGACATTACCCGGAGCTCTCCCAGCCAGGTGAGAGTTGTGATCTTACATCACTGCCACCTGGCCCAGCAGCCAAGTCATGCTTCCCCCTGTCCCAGGGGAGCAGGGAAGGAGGCTGGGCTGTACCACTCACACCAGGGACTCTTTTCCCCCCAGCCATCCCCACAGGCACTGCTGAGTCCCCAGGCACACCCTGGCAGTGAGTGATCCATGCTGCACTTCCCTGAACAGTTCCACCCAGACAGACAGCAGCACGGAGAGGTGCCCAGCCTGTTCCCACCCAGGCACTTCCCACTGCCACTGCACAGCATAAACAAAACCATCAGGGTTCAGCTGTAGCCTGGATGTGATGAGAAAGTCAGTCTGAACTTACTAAACCAGCAAAGAGAAATAAAACCCCCACACCCCCCCAGAAAACATCCCCTAACCCAGTTTCATTTTCAAACAGCCAGGAGGACAGCAAGGGGAACCTGGGATGACTCTGGGTGGCAGTGCCAGCTGAAAGCACCTTGTTCATGTCAGCTCCTTCAGGCTGCCTTTATGAACACTCAGAGAAGAGCCAGAGGCTCTGCAGGACACGGAGCAGGAGGTGCCTCTGTGTCTCCCAGAGCTGCAGGGCAGCGTGGGACACAGCCCAGCCAACTCCATACCAATGTCTGGCCAGGGAGACTCTCCTTGCCCACAGGGCTTCTGAAGGCCTGGGTAACATATCTAGCACTAATTCAAAAATCTAATGGAGAGATAAAACAGTTGACAAAGGAAAAACTAAGCAGACATAAACAGGAATACTAGGAATGAACTTACAGTCCTTTTAAGGATGTACTGCAAAACAAGATTCATCACAGATCGCTCTAAATACTTCGGATGTGTTTAAGAAACACACTCTTAGTGGTTTCCTTCACAGAGCTAAGAAAGAATGTGTGCACCATCCCCACAGGGAGCTCTCGCCCACGACAGCAACACCCACCTTACTGACCTGAACCAAGGGAAGAACACACTCTTGCAGCCGGTGACAAACAGGGGGAGGGGAAAGGAAAAGGGGAAGAAATGCAGTTTACTTTTTACCTAGCAGCTCAAGCTCAGGAGTTGTACTCACAACTCAAGAATCCCCAGCAGTGCCCTGCAGCAAACACACTCTGCCAGCATCACTGTCAAACCTAGCCCTGAAGTGCCAGGAGATGGGAAGCTCCAGGGTAACAACCAAGCAAACTCTGGATGCCAGAGAGGTTTTACAGGCACAGCCATCCTCATCCATTTGTACTCCTTAATCTACAGCCAGCTGGAACCAGCTTCACCAGGCCCCACAGGAACTCCTGATGGCTGCACATCACATTCTGTAATTCCCACAGGCCACCAGGACTGCCTGACAGCCTCTGCCACAGGTACCATAAGTTATAGAAAAGGTAATAAAGTTTAATTTAAGTGCACATCAGTTCCCTCCCCTAAGAAATGAGTCACCTTGGACTCAACATTAATCTTGTTCTAGGCCACTGTGGCAGCAAACATTGGTGTCATTGCAGAAACCATTTGTAATTCCTCTTTATAATTTAAACTGGCATTTGGAGGAAGCCAGTAAGCCACGCTTACACTAGTTTCTGCTAGGATTTTAATCAATTTTAACCACATGAATCAGTTCAAAATCTCATCTTTCTGAGAAAGAATCACCCAACAGATACACTCACACTGGAAAAAACAAGTCAATAAAAAAAGCAACATTCAAGTACATTTGCTGGCAGAGTTTGAATGGGGGAACACCACTAATCCTTCAGATTTGGAAGGAATACCCTCCATCAAGGAAACTATTCATGCTGAAAGGCAAGAGCTGCACTCATCACATTTTGTCCAGCCTGGATTTGCAAAGAATGGAAGCCTTGATGACATGATTACTTACCAAGGTGGGAAAAGCATTAATGGATGCCTTCAACAGAACAAAAAAAAAAAATACAAACACACACACCTTCTTAATTCTACTTCATACACATCTCTCCATGTTTCAGCTAAAAAGAACAGATGTGGAAAAGAGCCGTCTGATACATGTGTTTTATGAAATTTGACATTAAATTTAAAATCTAGTAGAAAGAATTTTGTACTGGAGCTGAGATGTGAAGAGGGAGTTCAACCAAACAGCTGTCCTGAAGTATCAGACATTTTCCTTGGTACCTTCTGTCAGATAATATCTTCTAAGAGAAAAGAAAATAACCACTCTGCCAAGAATTCCTCCTACTCCTTTAATCGTTATTTTTAACTTCAGGGCTAACTTTAAAAGTTAACATTTTAACATCTCTCCAACAAAAGATGGATTCAAAGCAAATGGACCCTCCACAACTGACTGATCTTAAACTTGGAGGTTTCAGTCTGAAGTCCCCAAATCCTTGTTAGGCACCATCTGTCAGATGGAGCAGGGTAACACACAAACTCTTGGTCATCAAAGTTCACAAATTTACTTGCTATTTAACATGAACTTGTCCTGTTTTATAATTTTGTTTGGCTAAGGACTGACAAATGCTCAGCTCAGCTAAAACTTCTCTGGAGTTCCAGCTGGCAAACAAACAGAACTCACTTAGTAACAGTGACCCACTTGATTTCAATGGTAAAAACAGATGCTTTGGGCAAAATTATTCAATTGACAGTTAAACTGGTTTAAGTACGTCACAGTAAGTTCACAAGCAGAAATTCAGCTTATTGCTTTAATGATTACTGGCTGAACTGGTGTACTTTTGTAGCACAGATGCACTGCACAACAGAGACAAGCACGAGAGAATCCATGCAACCTCCATCAATCTTCCTAAGGTTATTCCTATTACAAGGAGTATTTGGGGAAAAAACTTATATCTGCAATATGCAAAATGAAATTCTGAGATAAGGGACAGATAATTAACAGCTTTGTTTGCTGGTTCCTGTGCCCCCATCATCCCTCTCCCCCAGGAGGTACAGGAGGTGTTTAAGTTAGAGAAAGAAATCCACGAAAGCTTTCTGCAGGCAGCAGTAAGAATCAGCACACAACTCCACTTGCATTCTGCTTTTCTCACCAAGATCCCTTCAGACCAAATCATTATTGCATTACAAAACTTCTACGAACATGGTTTTGGGTTTTATGTACAACTATATAGTACATACTTGCAAACCCACGTTCTTAAATATAAATACAACCCTTCCCACACAGGATAAATCAGAAAGTGTGAAATATTTTAAGTAACATTAGAATATTAAAAAAAAAAAATCACTTTTGAAAACCCAAAGGGAAAAAATAGCCAAATATTTAATACAATTGTTATCAGAATGCAAGATAAACACTCTTGTCAGGCATAGGAACAACCTCCAACAACTGACCCTTGGCACTCAGTAACTTAAAAAATACCACACAGAATTTCAGCTGCTTCATTTCAGAAGGAGAAAAGGTTGTAAGGAACTGGAGGTATCAGGAAATACTGAGGCATCTCTTCCCAAAAGGAAGTGTGCATGTCTAACTACTCACACAACACAAAAATAAACCAGAATATTTATTAGCTCAGAGAAACCAAACACAGCATACCCACAAAAACATTTACACCTTATCAAATATGTTAAACAAAGCAGCTCCACTAATTAGCTTTTTGATTACAACAACCATGAAGTGACTTTGTGAAACATTAAGGAACAGCATGAGACATACTAGTGGAGCCAGAGTTTCAAATGAAGTGTTTTACTCTAAAAATAGTTGCATATTTCAAGTGTTGAACCTGCTCGTATGCTGGGGCACGCGATATCTGCTTCTGGGAAGCTACAGCACAGGAGTTAACTCACAAGGTCAATAACTGAAGAAAACCCTGCTCTCACATGGCTCTGTTCTTTAACAGCACTGCGAGAATTATCCAGCATTTCCTTAGGAAAGCACTAAAATACAAAACAAAATTGGTATTTGAATGTTTTTTGAAGCAGCTGACTTCAAAAATACTTTCAGAAAGCCTGTAAACATTTACAACACAGTATGTGTATTAATACAACATTATTACTTTCAAGGTCAGTATTACACATGCAGTTTCTTGGAGCTACATATTTTGGTGTTATTTTTAACATCTGACAGAGCATCTTGTACTGTTGCAAGCTCTACACTGTTTACAAATACTCCCAAGCTGCAGCTGCTGACTCTACAGAGCATGTCTTGCCATAGCAAAAAGAAAAGTAATTTTAATTATCCATTAATGGCATTTTTTACAGTACTATATGCACTCGTGTTCTGCAGATTGGCTTTATAATTTTTCCACCCTTTGACAATTACATGGAACAACAGGATTTGGTTACAAGAATATCCATTTCTACAAAAGGTCAAAAAAGTCCAAGTACACTTGAGAGACACGTCTAACCCTGTTCAGATTATGGATGAACTTCACAGCCTCTCTCAGCAGGTGCTATTTCAGGAACCTCTACATTTGGCTTACTTTTTTAAATGGAAATGCAGAGATAAAAAAAGCTGGTTTGAAATCAAATGCCAAGTTTCTGTTTTAATTCTTCATTCTCCCAAAATATTTAACCGCCAGCACAAGAGCAGAAGGTAGCAGTAAACAACTTACCCACACAAGCATTTAGGAACAGCCAGTCAGTCTTTTTCATTCTATTTTTTATTTGCTTTAGTTTTTTGAAGTCAACTTCAAGCTCCTCCTTGCTGCCAACAGCTCCAGCCAATTCAATTCTTTGGAAGTCCATTTTCACATCAGATTCACGTTTGGTTGTTGGTGGAGATCTTCTTTGGCTATTACCACTACTAGAGCTGCCTCTCCACCGAGCCCTGTCTTGCTCATTTATGATGGAAGAAGCCTCTTCTGTGTCAGCCAGTTCTATTGCTTCAATGTTGTTGGGTCTGGGGTGGTCACACACAACACATTTCCTGGCCTTGGCCCAGTTTTCATATGTACAAACAGAACAAGTCCAGTGCTGAGCCCTTGTGTTCAGTTTATTTCGGTCATTGTATTCCTCACACGGATCCACGGAAAAAGGGACCGGCCTGGAGCCGGAGCCCGAGGACTGAGGGGACTCCGTGGGGCTCCGGGTCCTGCGCTGAGACAAGCACTGGGTACACCTTATAGCTCTTGGCCAGTTCAAGTACGTGCACATGTGGCACGACCATTTATTTGCACTTTCCGTACTGTAGGATGATTTAACCCTTGGTCTTGCACTGGAATCCGGGCAGATCAAAGGACTGCTCCCTCCTTCAGTGCTCGCAGGATCCCAGTCCCTCCCGATATCACTGGAGCCACTTTTGAAAGGATCTTCTGTGATAATTGTTCCGCTGGGTCTCTGGGCACGACACATGGTGCACTTGATTGCAGAAGGCCAATTCTCATATGTACAATACTCACAGGCCCATTTAATTCCACGCTCTGTCATCGTGCACTCCTTGAAATGAACTGCGGCGAGCAGAAAGCTGAGGGGTCAGAACACACCATCAGTACACACAGCCAGCAAAGGAGCTGTTCAAAACAACAAATGAATGAGATTTAACCCCATGGATATAAAAATCAGGCTGGCCTAACAGGCAGTCTTTTTATTTGATATTATTACAACATCTAAGGGGAGTAAAATCACTATGAAAAGGGTAAGACTTGACCTACCAGCAGTTTACACGCAAAATTCGGGATTTACTAGTGCAAAAATGAGTCCTATAATTCTTAAGCTCTTCAAATTTGCAATTCCCAACAAATTCAGAATACCCATTAAGCACTGAGGATACTGGGGAAATGACCAGTACAGCTACAAAAACAAGTTATAAATATTAAATTATTAAAATAAAACTCAGTATGAATCCAACAGAACAAAAAAAAGGAACACAAAGTCTAGGTCCTGTAATAGACCTCACAGGATTTGGAAGGACAGAGGGTATCAGGTGGGCAGTTACACAGTGAGTAAGCAGTTCTTTCAGAAAAGGAGGGTGTTGGAATTGACATAAAATACTTACAATTTGAAAATTTTAGAAATGTGCTTAACCAAGACTAGGTCTTGACTGGACATCGCCCATATCAATAGTGTTACAAAGTGAAAATGCCACTTGAAAGCAAGCACAAGCTGTGTGTGTTGGCAGGCTAAGACAGAATTTTCATGATACAAATTCAGATTTCAACCCAATTCCAACTCACTTTTTCTCTAATGGAGAGGGGATTCTGTCTTCATGCTGGCTCAGACCTTTTCTTCAGATTGCCGAATACGAAGGATGAGACTAAGCAGATAACTATTCCTGTAAACAAAATGAAAACAGAGTCATTACAGGTTTCCTACTGGACCTGAGTAACCAGAAAGTTAATTATTAAATGCCACACCTATTCTAATCCCAATTTACTCAGTTAAACCCAGTCATGACCTGCTGAGGCCACCAGAGACTGGTTAAAATAAACCAATATTTATAAAAAAACAGTGGCCACACAAGTGGTCAATCTGCTGAAGTAAAAGAAGTAGATCCAAGCAACAAGTTCACACCAAAACATCCATGAACACTCTCACTGCAATCTGAAACTCTGGACGGGGAAGGCAGAAAAAGCTTTGTGTAGAGAGCATAATAGAGGGAAAGGGTAAGGCAGGTAGATAAAGGACAAACAGACAAACGTACACAGCAATTCCTCCCTTAGCCCAGAATAGTTACCCAGCGTGTAAAACTCAACAAAGTGCTGCTTTTAAAAAGGCAAAACTCATTAAATACAAACTTGTCACATCACTTGACTGACACTTCTTATTTATCCTACTGCTACTCTCTCAGCTAACAAAACCACCCAGAACCTAGGAAACTAAAAGTAACAAGCTGCACAACAGGATTGAATTCAAAACTAGACACATCAACCCAAAAATTAGTTAATACCTGTTCCTCAATTAGCCAGTGTTTTATGAGTTAGTACATTCTTCACTGAAATACCTTCACACACACCTTGCTCTATTAAGGCATAGCTGAAACTTCTACTTAAATTTGCCAGCCTTACTCCTACTATCTCCTCCTGAGGACTCCAGCTCTGAACATGGGTTTTTTCCAAGAGCTCAAGTGATCTATTCAGCAGATCAGGTGGCTGCATGAATGAGGGGCTATCGCATGGCTGGGACAGAGGAGAGGGCAGCACTATCCTTTTCCATAGCAATCCATATTTATGCTGCATGAAAGCCCAGGAGCAATCAGGAGCACAGAAAGCTCTCTCATAAAGCTCGAGTTCCACAGTACTGCTTTGAACAGCCTGCAGAGCACTTCACTCCCACCTCTACATTATAAAACTGTGTCACACTGAGGAATGTGCTGAAAAGGCAATCACATTTCCTGCTGCTTCCCCTCCACCATTCCTGACAGACGTCCATGCCCATTTATAATGGGAAAAAAGGAGCTGGATCATACCAGGTGCCCCATATCTCTGACAAAGTAAGTGAAAAATGCATATATACAGGAGAATACATATATACAGGAGAATACAGTAAGTGAAAAATACATATATACAGCAGAATACAAAGTTAACTTGATTTTACTAAAGGTGACTTTGCAAGGAAGACTTTTTGGGAATTTTAAGGAAAAAAAAGTTTCTCTACTTTGCCAAAGCGCCTCCTATATGAGTACACTAGACACTAGATTTATCTATTCCGTTTGGTCAAAGCTTTTCCCTCAATTCCCAAAATAAGGTTTTTAATTACTTTCTTAATAAGTTTCTTCTCTCTAGAAACAGTAGAGTTTTTTTAGGAATTAATGTTTTGCAGTTAGAAACATGGGAGAATTGAACAGGGTTTTCAGAACAGAGAAGGCAGGAGCATACTGCCCATGCACCTGCCCACTGCCACCAACAGACTGTGCCACCAAGGACCACCAGAACTGGCTGTCCCAATACTCCAATGCTTGAGAATAATTCCTAGTGGAGCAGAAGTTGGTTTGGTTGGAGTAGGTGATGCTTCCCACCAAATCCATAAACAGTCTGTGATGGGTATGTGTAACTGTAAATGGTTTCTTCCCTGCTCTGGTTTGTAAGGCCTTAAACAAAGCAGTTCCCACTGCAGAGAAATCCCAACCCACATTTGGGATGGGGCATGAAAACAAGACATCATCTGTTTTAGTGATATTAAGACTGGGAAAGGAGATTGCAGCTCAAGTTGGAAAGCAGCTGGCTGCAAAAACAATCTAAACAAGCATTGAGATACTACTCAGGAAACAAAATAGCTCAGGACATCCCACCTTACAGGAAAGCTTTCATAGGTATCACAAGATCAGCTTTTTAGCTGCAATTATCTTCTGTGCCACTTAAAAAGCAGATGCTCTCAGACATCATTCTTAGAGAGGATGAGTATGTGCAGCTTTGAAAGCCTCTGAGATATGAGCTCACCACCTCTGAACACAAGGCCTCGGGTTATTATGAAGTAAAGAATAAAAAAAGGCTCAATAGAGCAACACAATTTCTCTTCCTTGACAGCTCTGCCAACATCAAGTACAGTGAGGAAATTCACCATTGGGGTTTTTTTACTGTTTTTTGCTTGATCTGACCTCCAATTCTACCCACCACGGTAGCTCCCATAGATGGGTCTGGTGGGAGCAGAGCTGGAGGTCACGGACATCAGACCCACCCAATTTGTTTACATCAGGAGCTGCAGTGACAGGACAAGGGGAAATGGCTTCACATTGAAAGGGAGTAGGTTTAGATTAGGTATTAAGAATAAATTGTTCCCTGTGAGGGTGGGGAGGCCCTGGCACAGATTTCCCAGAGAAGCTGCGGCTGCCCCTGGATCCCTGGAAGTGGCCAAGGAGCTTGGAGCAACAAGGACAGTGGAAGGTGTCCCTACCCATGGCAGGGGATTGAACAAGATGAGCTTTAAGGTCCCTTCCAACTCAGACCACTCTGTGATTCTACGATTTCCTGATGATACAGCATCACCATCCAGCCACAGCAGTTTGAAGCTTATTACATTTTTTCCCTATTACTTCTTTGACTCTGTTTTCAAGTCAACTTGTTATTTTAGATTCCTCACAGAGGAGAAGCTGAATCATGGAGCACCTCCTCTGACAGAGAAATAGCAACACAGTGACTGTGAAGTGCAGGTGCATGCCTTTATGTCCAAAAAGCACGAGCAGACAAGAAATTAAAACCCACAAAACTTCAAACAAATTCCAGTTCATCAGTTTAGACAGTGTGCTGAGTATCTTCTGGATGTACCTGTAGAGTAACTCAATACACTGAAGAGAAAAATATATTAAGTTCTGTATAAAGAACAAAAAAACAAATCAAAACCTTATCAGATCACCCTTTTACTACATGAAGTCAGTTGTAAAAGGTGACCTAGAAGAACCAGTTTTTGGTGGTTTTTTTTGCTTTGCTTCAATTTTTAAGAACATTCTTCTTTTTGGGTGCACAGGAAAACACCAAACAGCTCACACAAACTGGGAAGAAACAAAGAAGGTCTCAAATACCACTTTTACGACAGGATATATTACACTCCCTCAATTTAATTATTCGCTGTGTCCAGAAGTTGTTTTTCCTTTGGCTCAAACAAGGAACAATATGGAGCTCCACTTCATTAAACCATCAAGCCCTCCCTGCAAACAGGCCAGATGCTGATTTAGACCAATCTACACCACAGATTTTTGCTGGGATGGTGCTGGCATCTGTGCTGGCTGAAACCTTACGTAAATACACCAATCAAAGCAGTGCTCCCACCTCCAATTCATTTTGTTCATGTCTATGGATTTTCAAATAAATCTGCTTTTGTGTTTACAGGAAAAAAGGGAGCCCAAGGTGCCAGCTTCAGCCTTCAGCAAGACTTGCAAGGCAAATCAAGAACCACCCTCCTTCCCCCCCTGCAGCTGCCTCTCACAGGCTGCTCCAAAAAGAAAGGCAGGCTGGTTCCTTTATTTTAAAAACACTAAAGCAACTTCTCAGATGAACACAATAAGCAGAACTACCTTTTTCTGAAAGAAAAGGATCTCAATAACCAAATGCAGAATCTATTAATTCAGCACTTCAGGAGTACAGAAGTAAAACCTTCCACAAATCCTAGCCTTATTTTCCAAGGTGGACATTTGCTGACTTTCCTCTCTTACCTTACCAAACTTACTCTACCTTCAGCTATTTGCTGTTCTTTCTCAATAACTCAGTACAAGCCTCCACAGATCAGTATATTAAAAGCAGAAAACTTGAACCTGGGCTTCTGTAGTTTGATGGGAACTAACAATAAGCTCCGTTGTCATCTCCTCAAATTAATTTTAACAAAATTAAGAACCCTGACCCTGTCAATGGAACAAACAGATCAGATCAGCACTTAATCTGGAAGCTTTGCAGTAGTATCTATGTATTATAAGAATGGAAAGATTATTGTGAAACCATAAACATAGAAGCATTTTCTGCATTAGCCCAAACACACTCAAGCAAGGAATTTAACAAACAAGCCCAGTTTGCTTTGGTTGTTAGGACACTTCTTTAAAAAGGCAATGATTCAGTCCCAAAGAGAGCAGCAAAAAGGAGAAAACACTCTGTCATCTCAGCAAAAGAGCACTGGAATAATTTTCTGCAAGCTGCTCTACGAGGTGGGGGTTTTACATAGGAAATGTTGATTTCCTTACAGAACACCAGCTGGCTGTGTGCAGTGCCGACAGCAGGAACTGGACCCAGACTGCAGCAGCCCCAGAATGCAGAAACCCAGAAACCCTTCTGAGCAAACAGATACAAGCAGGGCTGGGAGGCTCTGCCTGCATCACCCTCCCATCCTCAGGGCTGCTCCAAACACACCCGGACCACCTCTGCTCTCCCGAGGAGGGGAGCTGCTCCTCTGCTCCCCCCAGCAGCAGGGATGAGGCTGCTGTCTCAAGAAAAGCATCATCCAGCTCAGACTGGCACAAATCTGAATTCCATTAAACACCCAATCACTCCCATGCACATCACAACACAATTTATAAGCTACAGCAGTAATGGTGTGTGAGAAAAAAAAACTGTAAATAGTCACACAGTTGCAATGAAAATATTTTCAATCTAGCATGGTAAGTGACTTCTAACATTTTCTTCAGTTTTGACAGTCCAGATCACCAAAAATACTCCTTACTGCAGATTTTTAGGTATGACCTGCCTCACTACCTAAAACTTTTATAAGTGGGGAATGAGTTAAAATCCAGGAGACTTCAGATCTCACAAAGAAACACAGTGCAAGAAACACAGTTCTCTTAACCAAAAAAAGCAAGAAAGTAAGAATTAACTTCTGAACACATTCAGAAGTCAGTTCATTGGGTGAATTCAGATGGGTTTCATTTACATAAAATTAATAAAAAATTGTTTTCATTCTGCTTTATGGATTAGTATCTCATTTCAAAGCATCTTAAATCTACTTTATTAGGTATTTGTGGTATTCAGAAAAATTACGCTGATTTTGCTTCAGCTTTCTTTTCAATATTCTATTCACACTTCCAACACAACTGCTGACTTTTCATAAGCAAAAGAATTTATATGCAGCTTTAATGCAAGAGGATGTCCAATTTTGCTAATGCTCCATGCACTAAGAATGAAAACATCTGGCAAGCTTCTGATCTTTGGAGACATCTGAAATACAAGACTGACAATGAACTTTAGGTCTACAACTTAATGTAAACGGACATGTCTGCAAAAGCTGGAAACTCATTACAGAATTAACAGATATTTGAGAATAGTAAACATTTTCTCTTTCTGTTGTCTTTATTTTTATGTTAATGTTTATCTCTTGAAGCATTTCTGTGCTCTTAGCCACTACAGTTAACCCTCTTGTGCAATTTGCATGGTGCAAGTTTGCATTTTATTCATTACTCATCTCAAATGGGTCAAACTCCATCTAGCTCTATTACATTTGTGACTAAAAGCTAGGAAAATCTTAACTGCTGAAAACAACCTATAAAAACCCAGTAGCAGCAGCTTGCAGTTCAGCTCTCTTTCTTTGTCAGGCTTGTTCTTTTGTTTTGTTTTAAGCTCAATTAAAAGTGAATGACTGTCCAGATGAGATGTTGCTACACATTAGGATGGACTAAATACGACTGCTTAGAAACCAACACCATTTGGGCAAACAAGGGTAAGCAGTTTAACAGTTACATAATGCACGGCATCTCCCACACAATACTAATCAAAACCCAAGCAAAATTACTTAAAATAATGAGCTATGATAGAAGATTTGCATAAATACAGCCAGCAGCGTTTAATGAATTTGAACATGAACAGCAACAGATGAATACTGACTTAAGATCTACAGTAACAAACAGACACAATAAAACAACAGAACTGTTAAAACTTCTTTTTTAAAAAGACATTAGCCTTGGACAAAGTACAGAAATTGAACAAGATGTTTCTTTATAAAAAGTGAGGTCAAATACAAAACCAGTTTATCTGTGTTTAGACTGTGCCTCAAACACCAGACCCATTTTTGTTTAGCTCTCAGCCATCCTCGCACACAAGGAGGAAAACCAGATGTCACGCTCTGACTGAAAACACACGGCGCAGTCAGACATCAAAACCCTGAAACACTTAAACCTGTCCAACGGCAGGAACATTACACCAAGTCTTGTACATTTTCTTGTAATTATCCCCTGGACCTCCTCAACACTGGCTGACCATAAATTACAGCAGGGCTACACAGGCAGTCACCATTGGGAGGAGGAAAACCACCTGCCTCCCAAGGAAACATGGAAACACACACTCAGCACCCACTGTGGGGCACTTTGCTCCTAATTGACGATGAGCCACATTCAGACACAGCCAAGGACTGTCTTTGGTAAAAGTATTTGCTATTGGAATACACTTCAGGCAAGTCCCAGCCCAAGTGAGCCGAACAAACTACACTCATTTTATCCAGTTCTTCCTAAGATGCTGGCAAGGCAGCAAAGTATCAAAAAGAGGGAAAAAGAAAAAATAGTAGCAAAAATGCCATTATCACAGCACACAAAGTCCACTAGTGTGGATGCTGCTGCTTACCACAGTGCAAAGAATTAGTGTCAAATACCACAGAGAAAACAAATCCAAACTCCTTCTAGAGACAGTTCTTTTTTCTTTCAATCACCTTTTTTTAACCATATGATTAGTAATCTGTTTCACATCTCTGAGTTAATCACTGCAGGGTACTCTGCACTCCTGGAAAGTTTCAGAGTAGCAGCTCTAAAACAGTAATAACAGGTTCTGGAGTGGGAGTAAGTTTCTACTAAAGGCAACACTGAACAACCTTCTTTAAATAAGCCTTTTAAAAGCCATGAGGTGACATTTCTTTTTATCCCTGCACAGCTAAACAGTAATGGGGAGGTCAAAAATAAAATGTAACTAGTCCAGCAGCCCATCTGAGCCCTTCAGCAAGATAAAAATGAGCTCAGCAGGCCCCCAGTAAGGGGAGGCCTCTGCAGGTAAAACCTGAACCCAGTGGCCCATCTGTCAGACGGTGTCAATGACAAGCAAAGCCCAGGACAGAACACTCCTGACTTACCAGGGCACTGAGAACCAGTTAAACCAAAAGTGGATCATCAACACTTCTTGAACCCAAGACCTGTAGACTGAGGCTGCTCCAGGGGAGTACTGAAATAACAGCAAGGAATAAACATGCCAGCTGTCTCTCCAGATCCCTGCTCAGATACTGGGAAGATGATTGGAGACTCAAGGAATACTTTCAAGCCCATTAGCCACAAGTCAAGCTCTCACAGTGCACTTATGGTCCCAAAAGCCACAAAAAAAATAATCTCTCATAAACCAACAATCATCAAACAAACTTACTATTTTTTGCTGGAATTATACACACTTAGGAGCTTTATGACAGACATTTTTCTTTCCAGATAATCAACTGACTGCACCAAGAATCACAGAGCTTTTAAATGAGCGGACCTATAAAAGTGCGTGTAAATTCAAAGTCACAAAAAGATTACTGATCAAAACAGTTCTAACACACTGAAAAAAGGAAAACAACCTACACACAAAAAAAACCAAACACCCAAACAAACAAAAAACAGCATTCAAGTTTATTTTTCCTTCCAGAGTCACAGAAATCATGGTTCTAACAGTTTTCTTTAGTTCAGGAACCCCAACTCCTGAACATGTAGAAGTTACCAACAAACATACCCTACTGAAGTTTCTTAATGCCCACGAACTCCTCAGCAACCCCAACTTTCTCTGTTCTATTAAAAACAGCTTCTCAGGACCAGATGCTAAATCAAGCTGAAGTCAAAGAACCACATGGAGGATTTTGAAACCTTAACATTTGATTACAGAAGTAATGGCAAACAGAACCCAAATAAAACAGCACCGTGCCTTGGCTTCTGGCACAGCAGGAGGGAGGGCAAGAGGAGAAGGCTGCAGCCTCCTTGCTCACCACTCACAGCTCCAGACACAAGTCCTACTTACACAGCCCTCTTTCCATGTGCCAAAGCAGACACAAGCCCATCCTTCCAGCCCCACATTCCCTGGACAGCAGGTTACATGTCTATTTTCACTTTGTACCTCATTCTCAGCACTTCAGGTATTTTCAGCTCAGTTCTGAACCTAAAGATCTTAAATCCTGCGTCATCTCCAGCATTTTTCTTAGTAGTAAAAACAGTTCTTAATTTAAAATTTGCAAGCCATTTTTAGGAAGGAAAAAAAAAGAATCCAACTTAGTCGACCATAATAAAAATAAACAAACAAAAAACAACAACAACAAACCACGCAGTAGTATCCTTGCCTTAAGAACAAGCAGAACAGATTACATCAAGACAAACCCAAATAACCAAAGGGAAAAATGCCAACTTCATTTCATCTCCTGTACAGCAGAAAATGCAAAAGGGCTGCAAACGCGGCTGCTTCTTAGACAAGATGCTCTGCACATACCAGTCACCACCAATGCTTCCACTGTATTACCTGCCCATGTTCCTTGTAAAAAATCTCCTATTCCTTCTGCTTTCTTGAACCAGGGACTCCATATCAGCCCCTCTTGAAGACAGCTCCCTCCTCAAACCTCACTGCCCTCATTCCCTGCTCCATCCCCTCCACATCTCTCCTCTGCCTGGTCAACACCAAAGTTGAGTTTCTGCATCAATGGGACATCATCAGAGGAAAAAAAGTTGTTTTGAAAAATGCCAGGTGGACACAGCTCCAGTCTGAGTACAGAGCTCCTGAACACCTGCCTATGCCACGACAGAAGGAAATATAAAATCATAAATATTGTTGTAGATTAACACACTCGTAGTATGACAGTTGTTCTTTCAAAGCATGCTAACTGACAGACCTCAAAGTTGTAATTATTAATCTTGCACGTCAAGAAAGCTCTAAAAAAATTAACTACACAGAGCAGCTGTGCTCCAGCCACTGATGATGTAAAAATGAGCACAGTCACAATCCTGTGCAAGCTGAAGCAATGACAGCTACACAAGAAATGCTACGAAAAGTACCAGCAAAGTGTCTGGATCCCAAATGCTTGAAATCTTAATTTGAAGCAAAAGTTTTAAGGTGTAATAAATTCCATTCAACTGACAGGACAAAGTTACAATTATCTATGTTACTAAACTGATTTTACCAAGCTATTCCATCTGACAAGAGAAATGGCAAACTCTTCAGCAGCTGTGTTGAAAAAAATTATCTTTTCAACTCTGCCTTGTTTCCCTCCTCACACATAGTACTATTTTTAAAAAAAATTAAGAACTCTGTTACAGCTAAGCCAGCCATTTTCAGCTGCCAAACTAAAGTTTAGTTCCATTTTAGTACCAGGAGACTGTGGATCATAATTCATCTAGTTAAACTGAGGCTTACTTGTTGACATCAATTTTGAACAGCCCAAAATAACCCAGTCTTCAAATTTTGGGGGGAGGAAAGGGCATGAGATTATGAAGAGAACTGGCAGTAGCAGTTTAAATGCTTTGCTGTGATTAGCAGAGAGCAACATCACGACAAGGAATGTATTGATCTGAAGTTGTGCTAGAACTGATATGGCAAAGAGAAGCTGGAAAGTGAAACATTAACACCCAACTTAATACCACACGAAGGAGCCAGTAAATCTCACTTTAAAGAGCCTGAGAGAACATTTGATTATTTGATTGACTGTATTAAAAATAACCTCCCATTCAATCAGTAAACCATTTCCTACTTACACTTCTGGTTTATTTACAGATTCTTCTTGCAAAGGGCAGCAAAGATGGGTGGGAATTCCTGTCCCTGAGGACTTTACACAATGAGAACAGCCACACACAAAGCTAAAAATGTCCCCTTGACCCATTCTGAGCTGGAATTAGTCCCCAATTAAAGTCACGCTCCTGTCATGAACCCCGTTGATGCTTTTGTGCCACTCAGCATTCCAACTGCATTAATATTTGTAATTATACTTCTGAGAGAATGCTAATAGACACAGCTCCTCAGGAACAGATGACAGTGTCACCCCCACCTGCCTGCCCTTGCTTAAGCTGCAGAAGGAAAGTAAAGGTAGCAATTTCTTTTTCCTTCAAGAGAACTACATCACATAATTAGAGTTTCACAAATCCCACGAAATGCAACGCATCCAAAGGCTTTATTCTCTTTGAATGCTGTGACAGACTTAAACCAGAGGTGATCCTTCACATACGACATGCCAGCCTCCACATGCTGAAACACCAACTCAGCTTGGTCTCCAGAAGGAGGCCAACAAGAGTTCCAGAACACCTCCTGCTGCTCACCTGTCTCCCCCTGTCTGAGCAACTGCTGAGAAAAGGGGGGAAAAATAAATAAGCCTCACAAATCTCTTCTGTGAGACCGATAAGCAGATGGAAAAACAAAACTGATTACAACAGACCTCTCCTGAACTACTGTTAAAAGGTTCTGCTCGCAAGAGAGTGAGCTCTAAGAAGAGAAAGAGGGAGTTAATACACAGAAGACATCTCACCTTTCAATTTCTGCCCCAACAAACGCATGAAAGCACTAAACTCACATGCCAGCTCCACCACTTGTGACACGGTGTTCAAGCACAGCACAAAGCCCGTCAAACAACGTTTGTTTACTACACCAACCCCCAAGAATTCCAGAAAAAGTTGTCATTATTGCCATGGCTGAAAGTCACCGGGGCAGCAGAAAGTTCTCAGCAGCCGGGCTGTGCCAGCCGTGCAGGACACCCCGATCCATCTTCTCCATGATTTCTGCCACCCGCCGCTCCCGAGGGAGCGGAGACTGCTGTGCGGACAGGCTGATCCTGTCACTCCCAAGGAAGGACTCACAGACACATACGAAGGACTCACAGACACATCCATGACCTCCGCAGACAAGTTTATCTTATCCTGCCAGGAAGCTGCTGCAGGCTGGGACGGGGAAGGCAGACAGGGAGGCGCTGGCAGCGTGGATTACCAAGGTCTGCCTCGCTCCTTAATCCAACTTTCCTAATTTTTGTTTGGACTTCGGTTCCCAAAGACGAGCTCGATTTTGAAATACATCTCACACTGTACTTTACTTCTGATAAAGCATCGACAATAGGTGATCACAGAATGAATCACGGAGTGGGTTTGGGCTGGAAGGGACCTTAAAGATCATCCTGTTCCAACCCCCTGCCATGGGCAGGGATACCTTCCACTATCCCAGGGTGCTCCAAGCCCTGTCCAACTTGGACTTCCAAGGATGGGACAGACAATATCATGAAGTTCTGCTACCCAAAATCCACAGACACAACCCATCACTCCCATCACCTACTCCAGCACCGCGTGCAGATCCACACGGGCACATCCGACCACCAACAAAATCAAAGCAGGAGGGTGGGAGGCAGCACAGGCATGATCTCACCAGGCACACTAAGGCACCACAGCCCGGGGTCCGGAGCAGCAGCCACGGGAGAAAAAATCCGAGTTTCCTGCCTTTGTACGGAGGCTGTACCAGCCTGCCTGCCCTCAGCAAGCCGTTCCACGCGGGACACCGACCGCAGCGGGATCCGGGGCCGCGCCGGAGGCGCCTCCTCACAGCCCCCCCGACCCCGCAGCGGGTCCCCGCTCGGCCCCGGCTCAGCTCGCCCCCGCTCCCCCCGCGCCCCCTCGTCCTGCAGCGCTGCCC
>NW_005054369.1:1611797-1628594 GCF_000277835.1 Geospiza fortis | reverse complement strand
GGCGGGACCCGCTGCCCCCTGGGTGCCGCTGGGGGCTATTCCCGGCTATTCCCGGCTATTCCCGGCTGTTCCAGGCTGTCCCCGCAAGGCCCTCGGGCTCATCGGCACCCCGCCACCTTCCCCGAGCCATACATGCGCCTGGCTTGCCGGAGATAACGCGCAGAGCGTTGTGGTGTGGAGGCGAGAGCATCTTCCCCACACACGCCGTAGTATGGGGTATATGGACATCGCGGGTTCCTGAGGGAGTAATCCCTCAAAAAACATACTTGTGATGGCACATGGCCAGGCAGCAACGGTTTGTGGATCACAGAGTCACTGAGGTTGGAAAAGCCCTCTCAGAACATGCAGTCCAACCTTGTCCCCAGCCCAGAGCCCTGAGTGCCACATCCAGCCCTTGGTCACCTCCAGGGCTGGGCACTCCAAACCTCCCTGGGCAGCCCCTTCAATGTCTAACCACCCTTTCTGTGAAGAAACTCCTCCTGATGTCCAACCTGAACCTCCCCTGGCTGCAGTTAAGACCCTGTCCTCTGTTTCTTATCAGCACTCGGGAAATATTTGACTATGGAACAACTGAAGGAATTAATGGCAATCTAGAATCCACCAGGTGCCATGGTCAGGTTGATGTGGTGGTGTTGGGTCATAGGTCTGACTCGGACTCAGAGGGTTTTTTTAAATCTAAATTGATTCTGTGAAATAAAATTTAAACATTTCCTCCACATGTTGATTTCAGCCGTTCCTGACTCGAGGCAGTGAATGTTGGGGATTGGAGTTCAGGGTGTCACCCTGCCCAAAAGGGCTCAGCAGCCTCGCAGTGCAAAGCTCATTTATCTTCTGAGAAGAAAAGACCAGCAACAACAGCTCTGCCAACCCTTGGGTTCAGTCCTTGTGCTGGCTGTGCAATATTTTTTTTTGCTTTCCACTCAAAAATTGCGAGACTGCATCTTCCTTAAGCTGCCCTTGTAGGCTCACTGACAGAAAATGTGTATTTCTCCACATCCTTGCTTTTCCCTCGTGGGTTTTACATCATTTGATACATGATTTTCTTCCCCCCACTGCAGTTACTACTTTTTATTTCAGGCTTTTATTTCAGGCAGAGAGATGTTTTAGCACTTTCTTATTTCCATGGTTTCATTCCCCATTCCCAGACTCTGTTAGACAATGCCTCGGGCTTGGAGTTGCATTGGGAAACTCATCCTGGACCAGCTGGATCCATCCCTTCTCCCTCAGTCAGCAGAAAAGCACCTGAGATGTTCCAGCAGAGCTGTGCTAGAGAAAATCCCTTTGTCCAGCAAGCAAACAGGACTGGAGTCAGGACAAGTAAAATGTAATTACTTATGGAGACTGAAATAGAAATTTGTCTTCATTTGCAATTAAATTAGTTCCCTATAAACATTGAGAACTGTTGCATGGGGAGGGTAATGTGATTTCTCTCTCCCAGACTAATTATTTACTAAATTCTCTTTCTGACTCCACTGAACAAGTTGGTGCATTTCTCAAAACATTGCTGTAGAAAAAAGGGGGACAACATTTTTTTTCTTTTTTTTTTAATAAGACTTGGATAAGTCATGTTAAATAAATATTCCTTGTCTTAAGGACTTTTACCATCTCTATGCTTAGAAATCATCCAGAAAATGAAAATGTATCCCTTGCTCTTGGCATCCAGGCAAGATGAAGGAAGAGCTGTTGGGGTAAATTCTAAATTCTGCCCCAAATGTGCAACAATGGAAATTTCCAGAAATAATTGTTATAGATTAGACTGCATAAAAAGATATGAAAATACAAGGAATATCTTAGAAGCATTGACTCACAGAGGGGCTTGGATTTGAAAAAAGTTATGACCAACTGAAAAAAAAAATTCCAAGGAATTCTATGATTCTAGGAGATTTTAATCTCTGCAGTTGGAGTGCAGAACAGAAGCATTCTGAGTAGTGAAAGAGGTCCCTGGATCGTATTTGGAGGAGAACATGTGGTCAAATTGAATTTGAAAATATTTACCAGAGCAAAAGCAAATCCTGGGCTGCATCTCCCAATTACCTGACATTTTTGATGTTGGTGACTTTATTGTAAGGCCGTGTCTTTGGCTTTAGCTCAAAAAGCTGCTGGTGTCTCCTCCCAGGTTTACCTTGCAGGAGTTTGCCATTTGTTCTAGACTTAAACAATAAAATACAAGAGGAATGACCTTTCAGCAGTTTAGAACATTGATATTTACACATATAATTTATCCAAGAAGAGCTTTCAGACTTCTAATTTGGAGACACATCAAAATCTACATGACTTGATAGTCCAGTCCTCAATAGATTTGGTATTTGATCATCTTTTCTTTTTTAAATGTCAGGAAGATAATTCTATTTTTGTTAGAGGTAGCAGAAGTTGTAAGCAAGTACTAATTTCCTATATCCCACCCAAAATTTTCATTTTCTTCCAGCAGTTTAAGGAGAAATTTTAACACCCTAGGAAGGAATTTGGAACAGTCATACTCATTTGACAGCTGAAGCTGTTATTTTGGGAACCTTCCTTTGCAGAGCTGGATTTGCTCAGGCCTTGCAGCTCGTGTGCCTTCAACAGAGTTGTACAACTGCCCCTTGTGCCTCACAACAAACCCACGGCAGAACCGGGAGATAAAAATATCATTTGCACATATATGTGTTCCAGCTTTCTCTTCTCACCACTTTTCAAACATCATAAATCCCTGTTCTTGTAACTCCCCACCTTCCTTAGCCATCCTAGCTCCAATCTCCTTTCTCCCTGTTCCTCCAGAAGCAGAACTGATAGTAAATCTCCTTGTCAGAGCTCCCAGATTTGGTAAAACCCAAGCAATGTGCACAAATGCTGTGATTTTGCAGGATTATCCAGCTCAGAGCCCCGTTGGTTGCCATCCCTGCCAGCCTGGAGCAGCCTGGAACCCTTTGTGCCTGCGAGGTGTGAGCCTTGCAGGGAGCCAGCGAGGCAGATGGCTGGGAAGTTCCCTTCCTTTCCCACAAAGAATTTATAAATTTAGGATTTTTTTGGCACAACCCTGAGCTGCAATTTGCCGCTGTCTCCCGTGAAACCCTTTGAGAGCTTTGCCTTACAAGATGCTCTGATTTCTTTCAGTCCTGATGCTCGCTGTTAGTAAAAGGCCTCTCCCTCAACCCTGCCTGACGTTTCTGTTCTGATTCACCCTGTTTATACCAGAGCAAATGATACCCAAAGCTATAATTAGAAAGCAAGCGTTGAAACATTCCACAGGAGCACATTTGTTGCGTGTAGTAGCTGGGGAGCCTCAGCAACACAAAATTGTGCTTCAGGTTCAGATAAGCAAAAAAAAAAAAAAAGACAAAAACCTAATTATTTTCTGCTGGCATGGAGTGTTTTTGTGCTGCTGCAGAATTACCTCAGCTTGAATGCAAAGATTACATCTAGTTAGTGATGTCTAAGTGCAGATCTTGCTCTTATGTAATTCTCTTTACCCTGGTAACTCCTTGCTCTCAGGCAGGGCGCCGGCTCCCATCAGGAGATTCATCCTCAGCTTATCCAGCAGCAGGATGTATGTGCTCACCAGATGGTTATTTCTCACTAGCTGAACTTTGGATATGCAGAGCTCCCTACTCAACCAGCTCCTCAGATCCTGCTCTTGCTGTTGCTTTATCCTGTGTTTTCAGGAGCAAGGAAGACTAGCAACACTTAGATAAAGGGCAAGGAATAGAAACGCACAAAAATCCAAAGGAAGCACAGGTTTTGGATTGAGAACAGGATGTTTTAAATGGTTCACTGATTTGTTAACTGTTTTCCATCCTCTGAGTCAGCCTTTACATCCAGTAAATCCCATCTTTGGGCTGCTTTTCTCAATTCCATTTGAATCATAAAAGTATTCAACTCTAGCTAGATCATGATCCCCCCTATCCAGGCAAGGATGAAGTCAGAGGAGGCTCAATCACAGAACCATAGAATGCCTTGGGTTGGAAGAGACGTGAAAGAACCTCTATGGAGCCTGCAGGAGACCCTTCACAGCTTTCCAAGGAGTCACAGTGTGTGGGGGTGATTGTTTCGGGGACAAAACAGCCAGGAAAGATGGAGAATAAATAAACCTAGCTTGGAAAAACTGGGCAGAAATGTCTCTGAAGTCTGCACCCTGAAATGTATTTCGGTAGCAAAAAGAAAAAGGTTCAAAGTGGCGAGCACTTACATTGAAAGCTTCCGTGTTCTCATATTTTTCTTGTTTCCTCTCCAGTTCCACATGGAGCAGAGGAAGGGGGTGAAGGAGTAAATCCATTGGGATGGGGCTGTCCAGCTGAAGGCTTTGAGCCCTGTGATGGGGGAACCTTAGAAGCTTTCCTCAGCTGGGCAGACCTTGTGTAGGTGAAGGAATCTGGCCCACAGAGAGGCAGCTCACGTGGAGAACAGTGGGAAGCTGGGATGGTGGCCGTGCTCCAGCCCCCAGTGAGGATCTGGAGACTCCAGGAGGCTGCAGGAGCTGCCCGGCCCAGATGGTGAGCACAGTGTGGCTGCTGCTGCTCCCAGCACCATCAGCAGGGCTGTCACAGCTCAGGAATGCAGGGGGAGGACAGACAGGAGGAAAAGAGAGAGAGACCCAGGAGAATGTGAGACAGGGTGGTAAAGGGGAAAGAAAAATAGAACAGGAAAATGCAAAGAGCTCTTTGGATGCGCTCTGAAAGTCATCGGGGACTGCAGTGACAAGTCACAATGCAACTCTGAAAGGATGCAGCAGCCTGAGTCCCTTCAGGGGCATGTAAGACATTTTGAGACAAAAATCCATTTTAAAAATGGACTGAAATCCACAAACTTACTGCTGTACAGAAATGTCAGGCCTAAAGAGCCTGGATGGCTCTGCACAATGGCCACTGTTTCTCTCACATCACCATTGACACATTTAACTACCACCAACCCCAGACCCCTCCAAAATGCTTCTGGCAGCAGAAAATGAAGTGTGGGGTCAGCATAACACTGACTCCTCCAACACTGCCAGCTGGGGCTGGAGGAGATGAAAATACCCCATTATGCTGCCACAGGTTTTAATACTGGGTTAGGCAACCCTCTCCTCTGACTCCTGGCTTTTGTGAGCCCCCTGATGGCATCATCCCTCCCCAAACTTTGTATAAAAGCCAGAGATGCTAAACCCAGTGGCAGTGGAGCTGAGAGGCAAAAACTCAGACATTTTTCTGCTTTAGGAGAGGCCAGCCCTACTCCTGTGCAGCAAGGCAGCATTATCAGGTGGCTTTAATGTGGCCCAAAGTTGAGCCAAAGCTGTTAGAGGTTGGCAAAAGTGAAAATGGGATTTATTATAAATAAGGCTGTCCAGGAGCACATGAGGCAGCAGAGAAGGGACATTCTGTGTCTGGTTTGCAGAACACAGTGCATCATGCCCAGCATAATCAGCACCAGTTAATCAGATTATTTGATGAGCCAGAGGGAGCAAAATCTATCTTTGAGTTGACGTAATCCACCAATAGACTGCTTAAGGATTCTGGATATTTTCATTCTGTGTCTCAGAAGCCTTTCTCTTACCTATTTATTGAAACTTACCCTTTTTATGAGCAAATCTAGGATTAAACACAGACAGCTCAAATTGAAACCAGAACACAAACCAGTAAGAGTGAGATTCCAACAGAGCAGTGCCAATTACCACACTACTGGCTCAGCAGGATGGTGAAAGAATATCAGGGATACTTTAGAGCCATTAGTGGAGACCTTGGATGGTAACTGAGGAAGATAAAGAAAACAAGTCTGGAATTAAAATGTGGAAAAGACATTTTTTCTGGAACATCATGAAACATTGGATGAGATTTTTATTTTAATTCGAGCCTAGCCTGATCCATAAATTCTTATCACATTAACATGATTTAATATATTTTAGAGGTGTGTTCTGTAAAAATCTTTACCTTCTCTTAGCCTTCTTCATCACTAATAGGCAGTTTCAACAACTGCATAAAAAGTAGCTTTCCATCTTATTGCTAATTTAATCTTGCAGAAAGCTGTCTAGCAGGGTACCTCATAATGCTTTGCCTTATTTACAGATACAATGAGGGGAACAGAAAAATAAATCATTTTCAAAACAAATTACTTTTCTGGAAGGACAGTTCTTTGATTGCTTTTATTCCTAACTGTAAAAGAAAATAATTTAGTAATTATAGCTTGAGCAACTATTGTTTACTTGTATCAGGCCTCACAAAAGCTGCTGTGCCTGCCTTTCTTGTATGTTGTGTTAAAAGAATGGGTAGAAACAGAATAAAATAATTGCAAGAGAACATTGCCTGGCATCCCTGTCTCCCTCCCACTGCACAAAGAGATGCTGGAGCAAAGCTGAGACATTTATTGAGCAGCAGGAGGTCATTAGCTTGTTGTCAGTCCTCTCTCCATTGACAGCTTGATGTGGCTGTCTGGTAGGTAAGCTGCATTATAAACAGGCTTTTTGTAGCACACATTGCTGCTTTCATATGAAAAGTATGTTTGCTGTCTCCCAAATAATCCTTGCCACCCTGAGACATCACAGATTTTGTGTTTCAGGAACGTGTTGCTTCAGTTTTCCATCGACATGTCTCAGCTGCATCTGCATTTCTCTTGCCCAAGCCCTTTGAAGAAAGTTTAAGCTTCAAAAGCTTCCACTTGTATGAGACAGCAGCTCTGGAGCTGCCCACGTCCAGGCACAGTTGTAAATTTACAGGGCTCTAACACCAAAGGACAATTTAGAGCATCTCTGGGGTTGTGTACAGCTGAAATTGCTTAAATATCACAAGGACTTGGATCTCCCACAGAAGTCAGAGTGAGGAGTGACGATCAGAGAATTTGGGGGGATATTTAACTGAGGAGTCAACCACTGCTGCCCTAAGCCAGCCAGCTCCATGTGCAATCATTCCCTGTCCATCTCACTACCACAGCAGCAGAGAGGCTGAGCCACTGACTGAGCTTTGCACAATGCAATTCAGCCTAATCAATAAAACCAATTTTACAAAATTATGTAAAATGTTGAGCTGCTGCTGGAATAATTGGAAATTGGTGAAGCTACTCGGTCTCAGGAGGGTTACATTCCTTCACTAGGTGGAGAATCTTTGAAATCCTTGTCCAGGAGGGATTCATGTCCTTTTTTCCTGGACATGGCTCTCACATAGCCCAGTTTCCCCAAGATTTCCCATGGTTCCTCCCTCTGCCAAGTCAACTTTTACAGTCAAGGGGCCTGAGCAAGCACCCAAGGCCTGGGGAGAAAGTCCAGATTTGTCCCATTGCCCACAAGCCACATTTCACTGGTATAGAAAAATCACATTACATTGGTTATATTAGGAAGAGTGATTACACAGCTGATCATAGAGTCACAGAATGGTTTGGGTTGGAAGGGACTTTAAAGATCATTTGTTCCAAACCTCTGCCCTGGGCAGGGACACCTTCCACTGGACCAGGTTGCTCCAAGCCCCATCCAACCTGATGTAGATGAGAGTCCAGGCTACCCATGTCAGAAGCAGAGGCTGTTCAGATTAATGGGGCTGATCGCCTGCATCAAATGAGGGAGCTCATTTCTCAAATGGAGCCCAAACCTGTTTGGATTAGAGCTTTCCAACCACTCTGCTGAAGAAACAGAAGTTCTGCCATTTCATTTTGTTGCTGTTTCTCTTATCCTGCCGTCCTGGCTTTGAATTTTCACTCTCTTATTCCAAGTACACATCTTGCCTGATTTGCTTCATCTTCAAGAGTTTTCCCAGTGTCCTCAGGCACTCAGGGAAGAGGCCAAGTGAGCTGGGCTTCCCTTAGAGCACACAGCTCCAAAGCTGAGCTCTGCTCATTTCTTGGCTGTCTTCCTCTCACATCAGAGAATATTCTAAATAAGGCCTCACTGGTGTTGCTCAGAATCAAAATAGCTGCTTCTTATTTAGGTTTGATAACCCCTGGAGAAAAGTCCCTTGGACTTTGGCTTCCCCTCAGAGCTGTTGACTGCCTCGGCATATGGTCCTGTTAGATCTTCTCAGTTAAACACTGTTACATCACACTTCTGTCAGCTGTCAGTATTTTCATGTTTCTCTTGGAATGTTTGCTTCCTGTCCTAGACCTTCTGCCTCTAGAGTCAAGTGGTTGAGTTAGAATCTGAGGGTTTGTTTTCAGAGTAGATTTCTAATCCTCAGTGCAGCGCAGAAAAGCATAAAATATCGACTAAGTGTAAACAAAGGGGTCAGAAACTAAAAGCGAAGACCAAAAGAGAACCACAAATATCAGTTCCTCAAACTCATTAGTTAAAAATATAATTCCAATGTTTTGGAACAAAACAAACAAGCTGGATTAGGTTTTTTCATGAAGTTTTTGATTGCCAGAGTACAGAAGGCATTTCTGTTTGTGCCAGTGCTGGATCAATACCCCAGCTCAGTGCAGAGGGATGAGTAGATTTGCTCTCACCAGCAGCTCGCTCAGGCTGAGTCCTTACATCTAATACTGATCAAGGGCTTCCTGAAGAACTCCAGGAAAAATAAGGAATATTAGCATCTGTGCCTGACATTTTGGGTAAATATGCCCTGTTTAGCTGGTTTTCCTCATCTGACAGAACACCTACATAATCCTTTTCTTTCCATACCCTCAGGCATTGCAGTGGGATTCCTGGCTGCTGTAGCCCATTCCAGAGGCTCCTGTACAATATTTTTTTGTACTCATAGGTGTTGCCTGCAGATTTCCAGGGCTTTGGAGTTAAGATGTGTATCAGAGAATGCCACAAAATCCCAGAGGAGCAGGCTGGAAGGGACCTCAAGGATCCTCTGGTCCAGCTTTTCTTGGCCAAAGCACAGTCTGGACAAAATCTGGTCAGATTAGGGCCTTGTACCTTTGAGTGTGAATCCTCCAAGGATGGAGATCCCACTGATGGCTTCTCTGAGCCTTGTTCCAGGGCCTGACTGACACTGATTATTCTTTTCCTGATAAGCAGTCTGAGCTTGCACTAATTGTCTCAAAACATGCACACTCTGCCTCTTTTCAAACCCAAATGAAGTTTAATTGAGCAGGTTTTCCTTGAGAGATAATGTGACTAGAGAGCATGAAGTCCCAAATGTAGTGAGACTGCGTGAAATAAAAGAGATTATGGATTAGAAACACAAACCATTAACGTAGAACACCAAGAACAGTTTTGGCTTCTTTTTCTGCCAGCCTAATACTGGAAGTGCCACGAAAAAAAAATCATTTAATTGATATTTCTCATCCAAGTTTATAGCTAGAGCTGATTAAAAGCCTCTCTTTCTTTCCTGCTTCAGTTTTCAAAGTTCTAAAATACTTAATTCTACAAAAGAGGTAATGAAAGTGATGAAAACTATGTAAGGAAAACTTGCCAGAAAAAAATATCAAAGAATTTGGAGCTTTTGTAACTTATCCAGGAACTCTGAAACTTGCTCTCCAAAGCTCTATGGGATCTCCTAAAGCCTCTGGTGTCCAAGGCAGGGAGCTGGAGATGGACCCTGAAGTGATGGGGGTGCCTCCAGAAACGGGAGTGTCCCCAGAGACACACCCCATCAGCTCCATCCTCTCCTGGTCATCCTGGCAGCCCTTTTGGGGTAGCTCAGAATCCTGCTGGAGCCCCTGAGCTCGTGCAAACCAGCTTGGATTCAACGCACCAGCATTTACCACAACCTCCCTGGTTTTGGAAGCTGTCCAGGCAGCAGCATTTCCCATCTGAAAGGAAGAGTTTCACTTCTCATCCAGCATCCACCTCTCCAACAGCCCTCACCTGGGAGCTGCTCTGAGCTGTCCTTTCTTCTGAGGGCAGGGAGAAAGCAGCAGCTGCAGCTCAGCACACCTGAGCACGTCCCAGAGCATTTCACTGCATCTGAACTAGGCTAAACAAGTTACCTCCAGGCACACTAGCCCCTCTGGGGAGTACAGACACCCTAGATCAGGCTGCACTCACATTATGGAGACCTAATTTAGTCCTGATGTTTTGAGATGCACATGCAAGCTGCTTTTCACAAGGTCACCCCCAGCAGAGACAAGGAATTTTTCATTATTAACGTGAAGACCTCGAGTTTTGAAAAATGTTCTTGGCTTTCATCATCATCTGCATGCTGGTTTTTTCCATCTTCCTTGCATTCAATGGTCACTAGAAGAGGCTGTAATTTATGCAGCACTCCTGGCAGTTGTCTCAGGGGTTTTGTGCAATGAACCACCTTCATTTTAAAAGCTCTTTTTAAATAAATGGTCTCAAAAACACTGTTCACTTTTAAAACTGAACAGACAAGGGAGTTTACATGGTACAGAAGGAAACCTGTATTTGGTGATAAATTAAAACATTCAGCCACAAAAATAATGGCTAAGAGAAGATAAAGAGAGAAAAGGTAAAACAATGTTAAAGGAAGATATTTTGCTATTTAGACACATTCTCTCTCTCTCCTTGTGTAGAAAATATTTTAAAGGTGAGCCCTGACCCTGTTTGTCCTCAAGTGTTAATACCAAGTGCTTAGACAGGAAAATGATGTTGATCTGCCAGTCACTAATTGCCCTTGGGTGCTCTGTTTTTCTCCATGGCCCTGACAACTCTTCCCATGCCAGAGGAAACATTTAGCTCCCATCTTCCTGTGGAGCAGCAATTTCCCTATTTCCATGGGTTAAACCTTCCCCACCGAGCAGCTGCAGTGTCTGCTTGAAGTGTGGAGTATTTATTTTGTGGAGGTTTTCCTAAGTCCTGATCAAATTAGTTTGAGAGAAAAGATACCTACGACATCCTAAAGAACAGCTGTTCCTGACAAACCAACCGCAGGAAACATTTTGTCTGTTTATCCTATGAATTGGCAGAACATGGGCTGCTGTATCCTGAAATATTCTATCATCTCCCACTAAATAAATAGGGAACTGAACAGTTCCTAGCTACAGATCACAAATGGAAGTGGGAGGAAAGTAAACATCCAGTTTAGCTCTCACCTCAGTGCATTGCTGGCTCCAGCTCTCCTGAAGATTCTCAATAATATCCGTAGGAAAATAGGCAAGTACCTTGTGGGGCTTTTCTTTTACTGGACATCAATTTCTCTGAAGTGCTCACATCCTTCTTGTCTAAACTTATACATTCCACATGGATAAAGACATCTGTGAAAAAGGGAATTCTTTTCCAACCTCTGCCTGGCCGGGGGCCAAAGGAAGCTGTGTGATGTTCAATCTTACATTCATACAGTGTGGCATGGAAAAGAAATGTACAGGGGAACTCTAAGGGGCTCAGTCAGGCTGCTTGTCAATACTTTAACATGGAAATCTTTCCCTTCAGTTAAAAAAAAATACAAATATATGTATATATGTTTATTTTAACACAGTGACCTTGGGGGATTGTGAGTTTGGAGTTCAGAGGCTTTTTTCCCTCTAGGATTTCTGATGATTTCTAATGGCAGCAGGGATTCCTGACTCCTGCATGCACGATTTTAGCTGCAGGCAGGGCAGCAGGGACAGGCTGTGCTCTGTCAATCTGGTGATGAACAGTAATGACAGACTCTAAGCTGTCATAAGAGGATATGACCAAGCCTTGTTTGGGAATGGAGAACTCAGCCCAGTGTGGTGACAGCCAGGATGGCCTGAGGGAAGGGACCTGCCCACAACAAAGAGCTTTTTGCCCACTCACAAATAAAACTGACCCCTCCACATGATGTTCCCAGCTCCTCCCCCCTGTTCAGCCTCCTGTCTCTCTCCTGTTCCAGAACAGGTGGCCAAATCTGGATTTGTTTTCCTTTGTCCTAAACACGATGTTAATTCTGTGTTCTCACTAGACCCCAGCTTGTGGGGGAGAATTTTAATCCTGGTGAGATTTCCCACCCTTACAGATTCCCAGATGGAGATTGCAGCAGCCTTTGTGCAAGTGTTGGGGCTGCTACAGGGCTGTGCAATTTTGGGGAGGCAGTGGGGATGTACAAGCCCTGCAGGAGGAGCTTTCCTGCCCTGGGGCCAGGCTGAGCCCCTTCCCTGAGCAGCAGGGCAAGCAGCATTCCCATTTTTGTTCAGGAAGTCACACTAATTACAGAGCTATTGCTTTCCTCATTTAAGCAGGCAGTTAATCCCTGTGCTATTAAAATCCCAACATTTCCAGCTTCCCTCAGGAACACTGAGTGGCTGTTCATGGAGCAGGCTCTTCTGTGGTGACACCAGGCAAGACACAAATGCTGCACAGTCACTACAAATTGATATTTTGCTGCCCTCCTTCCCTAGGACACAGGCCAGAGCAGCCTGGGACAGGATCTGTGCTCCTGCTTCCTCCTGTGACAAAGAAGGTGCCACAGGAGGGCACAAGGAAAGTGAGTCATTCTTGTCATCATTAATTAATTAGTGTCCTGCTGTTCCCCCAGGCAAACCAAACAGATTACACAGGGCACAATTGACATAAACAAGTAGGAAACTCTGCTTATAAAGGAACTTATTCAGTCCCAAACCTGCCAGAGCTCCAGACAGTCACCCAGTCTCTTTCCCGGATGCTCTTGGGTGCTTGGATCCGTTCTCCCTGATGAAGGTGGGGTTCCCAGACTAAAGGATGAAAAAGGCAGAAATTACTCCCCCTGATGAGATAAATGTTTTTGTTTCCAGCCTGGATGGGTGAAGCTTTAGGGTCTGACTGAACCGAAGCCAAGGTCCCCACTTCCCAGCAGGTGCTCCATGGCAGTCAGTGCATCTCCAGAGATCTCCACATCCAGAGAACTGGGGGGATCAGGACAGCATCACTCCCATGCTCAGGCACCTCTGGGTTTGCAGAGACCACCTGGAACAGGGCACACAGGAGCCCCTGCTCTGTCCCACCTCCTGTGCTCGGGATCTGTGTCTTTTAAAACTGTTCCAGACAGACACAGGTGCACTTTGCAAGAAAGCCACCAAAATAAAATCCCCTCTGGATTTGTGCACTTCCTTGTGTCTCAGCTTTCCTTGCCTTGGACAGCAAAAGCAGCCTGTCAGAATATGGCCTTCCCTGGCGTCCCCTGAGCCACCCCACAGGAAAAAACTCACCAGAAAAGGCAATATTATTTTTAAAAAATAAACTTCCAGTCTCTAGAAAGAGAAAAGAGAAACCTTCCAGTCCCTCTGCTCAGAGAAAAGCTGTCTGGGGGTGTGCTCAGCTGGATCCCTGCTGCCTGCCCTCCTGGTCTCTCCCAGCTTTCTGTGCCTCTCCCCAAAGCTGCTGCTGGGGGAGGCTGAGCAGAGCCAGCAGTGATGCTCCCCAGAGCTTGGGCTGCCTGCCAAGGAGCACTGCCAGGTGCTGGCTGTTTTAATTGCTTAATATATTGTATTAAACAAAGATCAATATCAGGATTGTGAGCTCCAGGCCTGTCTTGGCGTGTGAGCTTGTCCAGAGCTCGCAGCATCCCCCACAGCTGGGCTGAGCACCCTCAGGGCTTCAGGGACCTGAGGCAGATCCTGCTGGTCATTCTCCACCTTGCCCAGCCAAGTACAGAGAGGTACTGCTCCTAAACTGATCCTCTGCAAAGCCTGGGCTGCTTTTTCCTGACCTCAGCAGGGAAACAGGTGGGAAAACCCTGAGATCTCCATGTGCCTGATGATGGGAAAGACCTCAAAGCTCAGAGAAGGGTGCAGAGCGCCAAACTCAGCCCAAGGAGGCTGTGGGAGGTGCAGTCACTTCGGGGCTGATGGATAAAGCCACAAACCGTGCTGTTAGTCCCCATAAAGGTGAGTTTGTCACATTTCCAAGTGCTGTGGGCTCGGGTCCAAGCTCTAATGGCTTCATTGTTGTCGGGTTACAATGGGCTGTGATAAAATCTCCAGCTCTGCAGAGCATTTCCTGGCAGGGCTTCAGAGCAGCCAGCACACCTCGGTTCCAGCTGTGGCAGTGGCCATCAGCATCCAGGGCACAGCCACCAAATTCCTGTGGCATTGCCAGGTTGGCAGTGATGCCTCAGGTTTGGCTTTTCTATGTTTCACATCTGTGCTGCTTTAGTGTGTGGGTCTGGGTTCACATCAGGGGATGGTGAGCTCTGTGCACAGAGCAGGGAGACAAAACAATTCCTGCTCCAGCTGGGCACCAAGGACAAATGATCCAAATCTCAGCCCAAGAGCACAAACACCGTGGGCTGGAGAGAGAAAAACAAGCAGGGTGGGACTGCAGGGGCTAAAGCTGGAATGGGACAATGAACTGCAAGGTGCAAATGGAGCAGAACTGATCCCAGTGACAGACCCCGTGCCCGCTCGTGCATTTTGGGGCCATTTTGGTTCATCTTGGGTGCAGCCCTGGCTGGGCTCTTGTGCTGCCCAAGGTGGATCCATGGAGGAGATCCTTGGAATCAATCCCTGCTTTATTCTGTAGCTCTGCCCAGTCTCTGTTCTAGGTCAGCCTTTCCAAGGCATCAGCAGTAGCCACACAGCACCAAGAATGGCAAAATCTGTTCATTAATAACTCAAAATCTGTTCATTAATAACTTGTGCTGGGCCTCTGAGTGAAGGATGATGTGCTGTACTTGGTAAGTAAAGTGTCTGAGGTCTCACAGCTACACTGGTTTATTAATTTGCCTCGTTAATCTAATTTGCTACACTCTTTTGGGAAAGATTAAATGAATCATATGTAGGCAAGAAAAATCAGCGCAAGGGGAAGAAATGAGGAGGTCTGGCACAAAAAAAAAAAAAAGAAATTCAAAATTCATTTTAAAAAATTGAATAAATGTTTGTGGTGACCAGAAGCTAAAATAACAAATATTTGTTATGAGGAGGAAAATTCCCCTTTCGTCTGTAGATAGGTGGGAAACCCTATGGAAACCCCATGCAGGACTGAAAATGAGCAGAATTTAAAGATCTATGTGAAGCTGGGAACCACAAATTGCTGAGGGGATTCTGTGGTACACTCACATTTGTGCCTCTGTCTCTTTGTTTTCTCAAGTGTAGATATGGCTTTTCAAGGAAAAAAAAAAAAACAAAATTACAACATGTGAAAAGCAAAATGCTCAAACAAACCTTGTGGGTAGGTCACCACAACCCCTGGTAAGTCAGATGTGAGATAAACTTCCCTTGTTTACCCCATCAGTTATGTGTGTGGTCAAGGGCACATGACACTTTGTTATTTTCTGTAAGCTAAACTGGGGGGAATCAACCTTTCAGATTTTCAGTAATACAAATTTTCTGCTTAATTTTTTTTTTAATTTTAGCAGAAATTCTCTGAAATAAGATGGAAGCTGTTGTCTAATGAAGAGTCAAAGACATTCCAAGTCCAATTCACCTGATTTAGAGGTGGTTGAGACACTTGACAGAGAGATGGGTTTCAGGATTTAACCCTTAACCCCACAGAAGCAATGGGAAGACCTGCAGCAGGGCAGGGTTTTAGGGATTCTCCCAACCAGGGGTTAACCTTTGCTTTGTTTAAAGGGGAATTTTCAAAAGCCTCATGCAGGACATGAGAGAATAAATTTCTAGGCTGTTTTCCCCCCCAGAGCAGGCTCTCTTTCAGCAGTTGTTATGTTTAGCTGTTTTGCATGGCTGAATTTCCATTCCCTAACTGCACATGATGTCCCTGCTTGGAGCTGCCACCAGTTTGAGGCTTTAAAAGGACTGCTCTCTCCTAGACTTCAGAGATTTCAAATTAGAGCTTGTCAGAGAACTCCCACCCCTGGTCCAAGTGGCAGATCAGAAGTTTTCCTCCCTTTGCTCCAGTGTAAACCCTCGGAACAACCCTTTGAAAAGCACCAGGTCCCAGACTGCCCCACAGAATTAACCCAAGACAAGGGACAAGACCTGGCCCCACCTTCAGGATTTTGTAATCCTTTCATCATTATGGTACTTTAAAAGCTGTTAACTCTTTAGTTCACCTCATTTTCAGAAAGTTTCCAGCCAGGCTGAGTGTCTGCCTCGTTGAAATGGAGCATCACCATCATTTCTCACTCAGATGTCTCAGGGGTCATGGACCAGCTCAGCTCCTGCTGCAGAAAATCTTATACCTGAAAATAATAGAAGGGGACCTTTCTGAGACAGAAAGTCCTTTATCACCTGGGAATGTGTGGATGGGATGAAGCATTCCTCAGAGCCCATCTTCCAGAGCAGATTATGGAGGATTGAAGAGCTCAGGTGACCAACACAGTCCTGCAGGAACGGGGTGGGGACAATAAACAGTGAGACCCCAGTGAGGGCTGCAGCTCCACCTTCCCCTGGCTGGCCCTGCAATGATTGCCTGCACCAGCACATGTGGCTTCCAGCTCAGTGTGCAGCCCTGCCACTGCTCCATGTCCCCTCCCATCCTGTCCCCAAAGCCTTCCTGCCACCCTGGCACCCTTCTGCTTCTCTCTCCCTTAGCTGTCCCATTTTCTCCCCCTAGGAATAAACCACTTTTTTTTTCCTGGAGGATTTTTAAGGCTTTTATCAATGTTTTCCTTGCTTGAATCCTGAAGCCTGTGAAGAGGTTGGCTGTGCCAGGCAGGAATTTATTCCCTGTTTATTCCCAGGTGGAACCAGTGGGATCCACCCTCCCCTGCCTCAAGCTTGGTGTTTCTCTGTTGAAATGGGATCTGCTTGGCTCTCCCACCCTTCTGTGAGGGATTTTAGTGTTTTCTTCTGGTTCCCTGCTGGGGCAGCAGTGGGATGAACTTCTGGTCTGCTCAGTGAGGGGCAGGCATGGTCAAGGACTGCTCAGGCTGCCTGTGGAACCTGGGGGCAGAGGGGATTGCTGAAGGGTCTCAGGGACATGCCTGGGAACTAACACTTCTGAGATCCCCAAAAAGGAGGTGAGCACCAGCTGCCAAATTCTGGTCCCTGTCCCGTGGCAGCAACTCAGTGATGAGTTTTAGGGTAATTTGTTTTTCTCTCTGCTCTTAGCCACATAAAGTGATTAGTAGTTCACAATCAGAGATCCCTAACTGGAGAATTTTAACAGCTTCAGCAGCC
>NW_005054369.1:1603325-1611775 GCF_000277835.1 Geospiza fortis | reverse complement strand
GCTTCAGCAGGAGATTCAGCCCTAAGTTTGCCTCCCCCAAGCAGACAGCAGTGGTCAGAAGGGTCCTTTCACTGCACATCCCGCGCTCAGGCAGCCACACATCCCTCTGCATCCACACCTCCCTCTCCCTGTGCCTGCCCTCCCACTGCAACAATCAGACCTTTTCCAAAGACATTTACCAGCCCTTTCCCTGTTCAAAATCCCCAAATCATTGTCAGGAGCTATTTAAAGCCCTTCACAGCCCGGCACACCACGGCTACAAACAAAACCCTTCTGGGTGAGCCCAGCCTGGCTGTTTCTAACAGGACACACAAAGCTCAGTCACACTGCCCTGGGAAGCTCAGGCACTCCTGAACATGCCTGCAGCTTTGTGTGGCCATGGATCATGAACCTGCACTTTAATCATCTGCCCTGCTCAGAGGCAGAGCAGGGCTGGGTAATGCTGGGTCACCCTGGTGACCTTTCCAGCTTAATTGGTGAAAATGCTTCAGCACAAGGGGCTGCATCCCAGGGCAGCCTGCAGGGAAACACAGAGTGCTGTTCCATGTGGCTGCTCGGGGTCTGGAGAGGAAAGAGGGAAACACAGGTGTGGAAAACAAGCAAGGGGTCTGAGTCAGCCTTAGAGGAATCCAGCTCTGACGTCCAGTGCTTTACTCAACAGCAAAACAGGCTGCAAAAAGTTTTTCAGGCTGGATGGGGAATTGGAAGCACGGGGAGTTTCTTGCCACAAGTGCTCTACAGTGCACAAATGTCAGCAGACAGACTTCCAAGTGGCTGTAAGGTCATTCCTATAAATAAATCATCCCAGCCCCAAGGAGCCCTGCAGAGCTTCCCAGGAAATGTGCATCCTGGCAAATTGGATCTGAAAGGGGAGACAGGTAATGACTGCTCCTTTCAATGCTGCAGGAACAGACTGCTTAAACAGGACCAGCAATGGCTCCTCCAGTTTTTCATCTCTCTGATGAATAATGCAGCACATCCCATGAGGGGATGGGCAGTGCGTGCCAAAAACTGACACCGAACACCAGCGGGGCCAGGGCTGCCTGTTCATCCACAGGGATGATAAAAACAGGGATGGAGTCACTCCACAGGAGTGCTGGGGTGGGTCATCCCTGCCTCTTTAACCAGGCATCACCCAGTGCCCACCTGCAGCTTGACCTGGATCCCTACACAGGGTCCTTACCTGGATCCCTACACAGGATCCTTACCTGGATCCCTACACAGGGTCCTTACCTGGATCCCTACACAGGATCCTTACCTGGATCCCTACACAGGGTCCTTACCTGGATCCCTACACAGGGTCCTTACCTGGATCCCTACACAGAATCCTTACCTGGATCCCTACACAATGGTGAGGAAGGGAAAAGGGCACTAAACTCCTGCCACCCAGCCCTGGGGCACACCCTGCAGATGGGCCATGGTCTGCCTGGCTGAAGCACCAGCAAAGAAGCAGCTGCTTCTTTTTTCCATGTCTGGGAATTCATCTGCAAACCAGACTGGGGTGCCCACGCAGGAGGTGATGTCCCAGCCACAGGGACACGTGACAAGTGAGATGGGACAAATCCCCCAGGGCTGCGTGGCACCCTGTGCCGCTGCTGAGAGTAAAAACCATCCCTGCCAAGGAAAACACAACATGTAGGCAGTCATCTGATTACATGTTTTCATATTTATGCAGCACAGAGCTCACTATAAACTGCTCTGCAGGCAGAACTTGGGGTGCTGAGGAGGGGAGGCGTCAGGGCTGGGGCAGGCACTGGGGGCCATGCAGGGTTTGCATGTCTTGTCATCAACTTCCATGGCCATTACACTGAAACCACCCACTGTTCTTCCAGGAAATCACTGGATTTCAAAAGAATAAACAAATAATTAATTTTTTAAGTACTATTATTCCATCCTTATCCTAAAGCTTCTGCTGACCTCCAACAGCACAGATCAGATCCATGTAACACCCTTTAGCCTCAACCCACTTTAAAATATTAATCCTCATGCATGGCACAGCATCATTATCCCCTTTCCTCTGGCTGGGGAAGGCTTGGCAGGGAGATGGGATGAGCTGCTGGTGCTGCAGCCAGCAAGGGGAAAGCGGGATGGGAGAAAGGATGTGCTGGGCAGAGCCAGGGGCTGGGACAGTGCTGAGCTCTCTGCTCAGCTCCCAGGGCAAATCCAGAGGGGTGGCACCACCCCAGTGCATGGGAAGCTCAGCAAACCCATTGCAGGGCAGAAATAATACCTACCCTGTTTGGGGAAAACTGTGTGTGTGGTGGTGCTCACAGGGGTCCCAGGACCAGGGAAGAGAATCTTGACTCCATGTTTCAGAAGGCTGATTTATTATTTTATGATATATATTATATTAAAAGAAAATTATATACTAAAACTACAGTAAAAGAATAGAGAAAGGATTAATCAGAAGGCTTGAAAGGAAAGGAATGGAATGATAATAAAATCTTGTGACTGACCAGAGTCTTAGACAGCTGGGCTCTGATTGGCCATTAATTAGAAACATCCACATGAGACCAATCACAGATGCACCTGTTGCATTCCACAGCAGCAGATAATCAATGTTTACATTTTGTTCTGAGGCCTCTCAGCTTCTCAGGAGAAAAAATCCTAAGGAAAGGATTTTTCATAAAATGTGTCTGTGACAAATGTGTATTGAAATACTCCCATGGTAAAATTATCTGTGCCATTTTTTGAATTAGCATTAAAAATAGCTACCTAGGAATGCAAAACAACCTCTGATTTTAATTGTTTTGCTTTGGAAAATAGAAGGGGTGGAGAAGGTTTCCCAGTGAGAGAGAGCTGCACTGAGAGAGTACATGTGCTTCATGATTTTTCATGAAGGATGAAAACTGTTGAGTAACCTGAAAATATGGCAGGAAAGGTTCACTGTGGACTGAAAGGGCTTTTCTCTCAAAATGGTTTAAATAGAGAATTTATGATCAATACCAGTTTAGATTCCATCATGAGCTCAGCTGCAAAGGGGTGGCAGACACCTTCCCATCCTGCAGGAGCAGGAGATGGATGAGCCAGCCTCCTCCTGCCCTCCCACTCCCGTCAAACAGGCACCCCAGAGACGTTGCCTGTAGCAACAATGAGCTTTTCACCTGCTCAGAGCTCTCCCCTCTGCTCAGCTGCTCCCTGGGACCTGCTCCTGCTGCCCAGGGTGCCACCAAAGGCTCTGGGCCTCACACTCTGTCACAGACATCTTTTATGAAAAATCCTTTCCTTAGGATCTTTTCTCCTGAGAAGCTGAGAGGCCTCAGGAACAAAATGTAAACAATAATTATCTGCTGCTGTGGAATGCAACAGGTGCATGTGTGATTGGTCTCATGTGGTTGTTTCTAATTAATGACCAATCAGAGCCCAGCTGTCTCAGACTCTCTGGTCAGTCACAAGATTTTATTATCATTCCATTCCATTCTATTCCTTTCAAGTTTTCTGATGAAATCCTTTCTTCTACTATTTTAGAAAGTTTTAATGTATAATTTCCTTTTAATATAATATATATCATAAAATAATAAATCAGCCTTCTGAAACATGGAGCCAAGATTCTCATCTCTTCTCTGGTCCTGGGACCCCTGTGAACACCACCACAACTCTCTGTCCTTGCTTTTTCACCAGGTCCGGGGCTGGAGCTCCCTGGAATGCACAGGGACCTGGACAAGGTGCCAGGGCACTGCATTCCATGGAATCACAGAAGGTTTGAGCTGGAAGGGACCTTCAAAACCATCTCGTTCCACCCCCTGCCATTGCAGGGACACCTCCCACTGTCCCAGGTGCTCCAGGCTCCATCCAGCCTGGCCTTGGGCACTGCCAGGGATCCAGGGGCAGCCACAGCTGCTCTGGGCACCTGTGCCAGGGCCTGCCCACCCTGCCAGGGAAGGATTCCTTCCCAACACCCCATCTAACCCTCAGTGTGAAGCCATTTCTCCTTGCCCTGTCCCTCCATGCCTTGTCCCCAGTCCCTCTCCAGCTCTCCTGGAGCCCTTCAGGCCCTGAAAGGGGCTCCAAGGCATCCCCAGAGCCTTCTCCAGGCTGAGCACCCCCATTGTGCTCAGCACATCTCACCAGGAGAGGACATGGGGCACCCAAACAAAGCCAAGTCCTGATGTCAGGGTCTAGGGAACCTGCATCATCATCTGGACCAGCCCATGACAAATCAGGAGCTCCAAAAAGAGACTGAGTGAAGCTGCCCAAGGACCCAGCAGCTCATCCATCCTTCTAGCCATGAAATCAGAAAGTACCAGGTCACCCTCTGAGGACAAATGTCCATTTACCCTTCATCAGACACAAGGCAAGGGACGTGGGGACCTCACCTTGTCCCAGCAGCCGACCTTCAGCCTTGGTGGCTTCAAACAGATCCCGTTCCCCGGGCTTCAGATACTTGTTGCTGTCACTCAGTACTCTCTGAAGATTTTATTAAAATCTAGAAAAGAACATAAAAACCTAGAAAACCACACAAAAATCTAGAAAACCACAAGAAAATCTAGAAAGCAACAGGAAAATCTAGACAGCAACATGAAGATCTAGAGAGCAACACGAAAATCTAGAAAGCAACAGGGAAATCTAGAAGGCAACAGGAAAAATCTAGAAAGCAACATGAAAATCTAGACGGCAACAGGGAAATCTAGAAAGCAACAGGAAAATCTAGACAGCAACATGAAGATCTAGAGAGCAACACGAAAATCTAGAAAGCAACAGGGAAATCTAGAAGGCAACAGGAAAAATCTAGAAAACAACATGAAAACTTAGAGAACAACATGGAAAGCTAGAAAAGTATGTGAAAATCTAGATAACAACATGAAAATCTAGAAAGCAATATGAAAATCTAGAGGACAATACAGAAACCTAGAAAGCAACATGAAAATCTAGAAAATTCTAGAAAAATCTAGAAATCCTTTATTTTTAGCAAATAAAGGACATTAATAACTTAAAACATATTTTAAAAAACCCTTTTTTTTTTGTGAGTGTGTTTCAGGAGTTTGCAGGGCTGCAGCCTCCCCGAGGGCAGGCAGCCAAAGCCTTGCTGCAGACAGCAGCTGGCAGGGCAGGCTGTGGCTGAAGGGGGGAGGTCACACAGGGCTCTGCAGATGGAGCCAGCACAGCCCCTTTCCCTGGCACATCAACTGGCACGGGCTGGCAGCGGCCGGCGGGCACCACGGGGTGCCACAGTGTGCCAAAGTGTGCCAAAGTGTGTCACAGTGCCCTACAGTGTGCCACGGGGTGCCATGGGGTGCCACAGTGTGCCAAAGTGTGCCATGATGTCCAGCAGTGTCCCATGGTGTGCCACAGTGTGCCATGATGTGTCATGGTGTGCCATGGTGTGCCACAGTGTCCCATGGCGTCCTATAGTGTCCCATGGTTTGCCGTCATGCGCCGTGATGTCCAACAGTGTCCCACGGTCTGTCACAGTGTCCCATAGTGTCCCATAGTGTCCCATAGTGTCCCATATTGTGCCATGGTGTGTCACAGTGTGCCACAGTGTCCCACCGTGTGCCACAGGGTGCCATGGTGTCCTACAGTGTCCCATGGTGTGCCATGGTGTGCCACAGTGTGTCATGGTGTACCAAAGTGTCCCACAGTTTGCCATAGTGTCCCACGGTGTCCCACGGTGTCCCACAGTGTGCCAAGGTGTCCCATGGTACCTCACAATGTCCCACAGTGCCCCATGGTGTGTTACAGTGTCCCGTGGTGTCCCATGGAGCCCCATGGTGTCCCATGGTGTTCTACAGTGTTCCACGGTGAGCCGAAGTGTCCCATGGTGTGTCACAGTGTGCTCCAGTGTCCCACGGTGCCCCACAGTGTCCCACAGTGTCCCACAGTGTCCTACGGTGTGCCACGGCGCCCTATGATGCCCCACAGTGTCCCTTGGTGTCCCACAGTGTCCCTGGGGTAGCTGTGTGTCCCTGCAGAGCCAGCCCCCCGCCAGCTCCCACAGCCTCTCCTGCCATCCCAGCTCCCCTGCAATTCCAGTTCTGCTGGACTCTTCTGTGCCTTTCCCCTGCCCCCAGTGCAGCCCCAGCTCTTCCCAAACGTGGCTTTCTCAGGGTGTTACCCTTGCCTACAACATCCTGAGATGTGGATTCTGTAGGGATGATAAAAGTGTAGATCTCCCCTTCCAGCACCTGTAAAAAGTTGTGCTTGGCTTCAGTACTTTGCATTCTCTCACCTTCCTCTAAAAAAAATCCAATGTTTTTTTTTCCTTGTTATTCTGAATCCATTTTTGAAATGACAACTTGAGTCAGTGCCTTTTGTAACTGCAACTGAAAAAATAAAAAAAAAGTAGATGGAATATCTGCAGAGAAATTTGCTGAAGCAAAAAGAGCCCCACACAATAGCAGGTGTCAGTCTGCACGAGTATTTCTGGCAAGGGAAAAGCACGGGGTGTTCAATTCAGAGATGTTTTGATTATCATTCCCCCCCACAATGACTGTGCAGTTACAGCTAAGAATTATCCAAAGGTATTAAAAATGATCATTGCCAAAACCAGTAGGAATAAAGAAGTTGTGAGGCAGAGCAGTGGAGGGTCTGGCTGAGCTTGCTGCAGGTGCTCAGAGGGAATGTTCCACATGGGGAGGCCCTGCTTGCTCAGGAAAGCTGTGGCTGCCCCATCTGGTTTTGTAGGGCCCTCAAATCAAACCTAACCATGAAATGGAGAAATAAAATCAAACCAGTTGTACTTAATGACAACGAAACAGAGAAAATTAGAGAAAAGTTAGAGAATGGACCACGAAACGGAGAAAATTATAGAAATAGAAGAGGCAGGTGCTGTGGGCTGCTGGTTACCAGGGACTCGACACCGACCCAATTCCCTTGGAGGGGAGGGAGTGCTCAGATGTGATTCCCAAGGGCCAGCATGAAAGGAGCTGCAGTGGAATTTCTAGGACAGCCAGATAAAGGGGATCACTCAGCTCTCCCTGCAAGGCTGGGTGTTACCAAGGTGGATTTCTGGGATACAGGTGGATTTCTGTAACCTGTGCCAGCTTCAGCTGAAGATCAAAGCAATCCCCCAGCTCAGCCTCATGTGCCCTGGTCACTCCAGCTGCAAAGGGACTCACTGCAGGGCTGGGGCTGCCACTGGCCCCTCCTGGGCTCTGGAAAACACTGTCTGAGGGAGGCAAGCCCATCAAAATCCTGGGGATTAATTCCACACCATCAGCCAACATTTGGTTTTGAAATTACCCTCCTACAACACTGAAGGCTGTTTTTTAATCTGGCAAAATCAATCTCCTTCCCGGGGAGCATCAGCACAGAAGAAATGCCCAGGATGAGTCCCAGCCCTGTCCCCATGGATTGCACACAGAGCACCCACACAGGCTGGGGAAATGATCTCTCACTGCTTTTATTGCTTCACCTGCTTTGAATTGCAAGTGCTTTGATAAATGAACTGAGCAGTTCCCCAGCTTCTCCTTGCCATGGGTGAACAGCTCAGTGGGAACTGCCAGAATTAACAGGGTGATTTTTCACAGCAGTGCTCCCTGCTAAAGCCTCAATGCCTTTTCCTGCTCCTTTATCCTTGCAAACTCCCTGCATACATTATACATTTTGGGAGATGGGCTCAACAGGCAGTGTGTGAATTTGGCTATAAAAAACTGATTTAAGGATTTTTGTGCAAAATCAACAGCTCAGAAAGCAAACATTCCCTGATAGCCACCTGTAGGAGAGCAGTTAAAAATGGGAATAGCAACACTGGGCTTTGTGCATCCATAGCAGGGAAAGGCACTGGGTTAAGATCCCTTAAATGTGCCAAAGCCAACAATTCACCTGGGTCTGGACAATTCACAGCCATGTAAAAATGGCAGAGCAGGAGCAAACCCCTCTCAGCCACCAGGAACAGGTAAGAAACCTGCTGCTAAAGTAACAGCCTTAATGCCACCAAATTTATCATGATAAATATCATTATCATCATAAATGTCTGATTTATCCTTATAAATTGGACATTTATAAGGATAACTGGCACATCCCCCATCCCACCCTAGCAGGGTGGGATCATTCTCCACAGGATGAGCAGTGTGAGGGCTCTGGAGCTCCAGGGTGGGCACTCCTGGGAGCTCTGTCCCTTGTCCCTCTGCTCAGACTTTCTCCTCAGTCTCTGTTCAGGGATTTCTTGTGGGGCACTCTGAAATTCAAGGCTTAGAAGAGCCCGAGGTGTTCCTTGCTGAAGGGACCTGCTCAACAGCACCTGCTGAAACCAAGCTCCATTTCTGTGGGAATTAAAACTCCCACTTTGCATGGCTGATACACCCATGGGAAGTTCAGCTCTCTGTTCTTCCAGGTGTCCAGGCTGGATTAAATTTAACATCCCTGCATTAAGGGTTATTGTTAACAAATGACAGCTACTTTAACATGCCCAAAGTCAGCAGAGCACTCACCTTCCTGCTTGCCAAAACTTTGCATTATTGCAGAGCAATAGATTATACTTAGAAAAAAATATATATTATATAATATAT
>NW_005054369.1:1584933-1603144 GCF_000277835.1 Geospiza fortis | reverse complement strand
TATAATATGTATATATATTATAATATATATACATATTATACTTAGAAAAGCAGGGGTTGAACCTACACTAGAGGAATCAAAACCCTCCATACTTCCTTTATATGACTTTCTAGTAGGGTCAGCTAAACAAGCTATTGGGCCCATAGCCCAAAAATGATGGTTCAACTCCTTCCCCTGCTAGTGAACCCCCAGGCAAAACTAATCTTTATCACTTAAAATATATCACAAAAAATATTTAACACATAAAATATACATTTTTTTTAAAGCAGAGAGCTTTAACCATTCCATATTCTATGACTCAAATGTCTCTACAGGTTTAAGATAAAAACTTTGCTGAGCACCAAGCAGTGCCTTCTGTGCTACCTCTCTGCTAAGGCTAAAAACTTACAGCCACAGCATTTGGGTGGTATCATCCTGTCTAAAGGACTTTTTCCTAAGTGCTGAGTATGAACATTTTATTTTAAATGAATCCATTTATGGCTAAAATTGGTTATTCCTTATTAATATTACAGACTGCCAGTGATCCCTGCTCACAGCTACAGCAGCCTCTCACTGTTGAAAATGTGTTAAAAATCACAAACTGCCACCAAAAGAATTGTTGGAACAATCCCCATGGTAGAAATGGGCCTTCTGAAGGGAAAACTTTTAGCAGTACTATTTTTCCTCTTTTGGAAAAAAAGCCACATTTGCCCAAAGCAAAATGTTGATCAGGAAAATAAATTAGGTAAAAGGTTTTTTTTAAATATTGCTTATAATGGAAGAATTTCAAAACACCTGTGTGTTTATTCTATTACTGACTTGTCTCTTGTGGATTTTTATATTTCCCTTCCTAACACCTTCTCCAGTAAAGCCAGAGGAAATAAATACATGGCACACAAATTCACATAAAGGGAACACCCAACTCTTCTCTTTAGTACCAGGTGAGTACTAAGGGCCCTGGTGCTGGCAGGGCCTGGAACAGGGAACAACAGGATCTCAGGAGAGCTGGAAATAATTAATGCAAAGCCCTGCAGTGGTGCAGAGCAGCTTTCCCAGCCTTGGTGGCCTTGAGCTCCTTCTGCAGAGCTCAGCAGGCACCTCTCCCTAATAAGTCTGGAAAAGGCAATAAGGTGTTTTGTTTTCTCTGGATGATGCCAAGGGAAAAGACAAGGATGTGCAAGTTACCATCTTATTTAAAGGTCAGAAAGAGGAAAAAACTACTTTCCTAGGTGGAAAAGCCTCCTATGTTTCCACTGGCACACAGCCTGCTGCTGGATTTGCTCCTGAGCCACCCACACCACGAGCTGATGGGATTGTGATGATCCTTCTCTCCTGAAGGTAACTTGACTGGATCCAGCTGACCTGCTCTGACATCCATCTCCATCTGCAGGGCTTGCCCTGGGAAGCTGAGCCTGAAATTCTCTCAGAATGAGGAGAACAATCTCCCAGGCTGGAGCTCTGGTAAAATGAGCTCTCCTGAACTTCTGCTCCCCCTGCCTTTGAAGCCTCTCTGCTCCCACCAGTGGGAATAACACCCAGGGGGGAATCCAGGGATTTTTGTGCACAACAAATGAATTTTTGTTCACAGCAAAGGAATCTCCTCTTTTTCTTCTTTTAGGAACTTCAGCCAAAAATCTGCTGCACAATATAAGGTTATTTACAGGTAAGAGTGAAGCAAGAAAATCCAGGAGTCACCAGTTTGAACATTCTTGCTCTTGGTTCCATGAGGTGTGACAGGTGTAGTGCTGAGAGCTCTGCAGGAGCCCCCCGGGGGGACAAATGGGAATTTGAGCCACAGGATATTCCTGTCACTGGTCTGAACACAGCTCATAAAATCCCAGAATGGTTTAGGTTGGAAGGGACCTTAAATCCCATCCAGTGCCACCCCTGCCATGGCAGGGACACCTCCCACTGTCCCAGGTGCTCCCAGCCCCAGTGTCCAGCCTGGCCTTGGGCACTGCCAGGGATCCAGGGGCAGCCCCAGCTGCTCTGGGCACCCTGTGCCAGGGCCTCCCACCCTGCCAGGGAACAATTCCTTCCCAATATTCCACTTAACTCTCCCCTCCTTCAGCTTAAAGCCATTCCCTGTGTCCTGTCCCTCCATCCCTTGTCCCCAGCCCCTCTCCAGCTCTTTTGGAGTCCCTTCAGGCACTGGAAGGTGCCCAAGTACTTACCAGTTTACTAATGAAACTCTAATTATATTCTGCTTTCTTCTCAAATCCATAAGCTACAGAAGCAGCACTATAAAGGTACATGCAAATGCCCCCACAAATCTAACATGACAGAGAAATGTGTGTGTGAAACCATAGGTATTGGAGAGAAAACAAAGCCAGAGGAAGATTCACCTCAGGAAGATTCACCTCAAAGGAAGCCAGAAACCAACACCTTTTTAGCTGATCTGCAGACTGCTCAGAGGCAGAACCATGGAAGAACCCAGCAAAGCAAGCCTGTTATAAAAAATAACCCTTAAAATAAACCTTGCAGCACCAAAAAAAGCAAAGTTTCAGACTGATTCTAGTTACATTCAGTGTACTCAGAAGCATCTTCCCACTTAACAGGAGTTTTATCAGTTTGCTTATCTTATCTTGATGCTACCCCAACAGTAACAGCTTCTCTTTACATTTTAACTCAGGACATGTCAGAGGCAGTGAAATGTCCCCAGAGATGTGAGACATGAGCTCCAAACCTGCAGAGTCATGAACATGCCAAAATTAACAATGCTCACAAGTCTTACTGCCAACATGTTCCATCCCATAAGCAAAGACAGGACTTGGAGACTCCCAGAGTGTCAATCCAAGCTAATTTCAGAAATATTTGATGATGCTTCCTTTTGTAAGCATATGTGATAGTTCTAATTCATTGAGGCTTCCCATATGGTGCATCCCTGTTTTTCTTACTATCAACAGTCAGAGGGGGAATAAATTTGGAAATAAAGGAAACAGCAGTTCCAGGTTTCTCACAATCAACCAGAAAATGTTTCGCTGTACCAGGAAAACTCCAGGATTTGGAACAGAAGGACACAGAAGCCAATTTTCAGTAGTTTTTCCTCAGTGCTGCCTTCCTGTTAAGAGACAGGACACAGCTACAGGCCCTGCTCCTGGGAATCACCAACAGGGACTGTGCAGGAGTCACACTGGAAACCTGGTGTTGCATAGGTGTGAAACTCCACAATTTAGGATTAAAGCTACTCCCTGTGGCCTTCTGACAGATCTCAACCCACCACTGTTGTTTCTTGACAGGACTGTCAAGAAAATTGCAAAGTTTAAGCAGGTGTATTTTTACCAGAATATCACCTAGATTAAAAACAAAAAAAGCCACACCCTTTGTCCTTATGAGTCAGCAGTTATGGTGAATGAAAACACCTGCAGGTAGGCACTGGCTGGAGGCACGATGACACACCTGTCCCACCTACATGGTGCATGGAAAACCAAGCAGAACTTGTAACATTTTTTGTTAAATAACCCCAGAATTCAAGGATCTTGTATAAACATGTGTCAGGCATGGAATACTCCCTCTGCCACATCCCCTCAGCCCCAGCCTGAACAAACTTCACACACTTCTGAGCTGCACTTCTGCTTCCCAGTGAGCTCCTCCACCAACGTGGCACCTGACAAGCATTAAAGTCTATGGTAGGATTAAATAAGATTTTATTGTCACATTTAACTGCTTTCTCAGAGATGTACATTTTGCAGGTTTCTGTGCAGAATAAAAATGAAGAGGGTGGCTGCCAACCTGTCAGTTCTGATTCCAGCATCGACACGTCCACACCTGAGCCACAGGTGCTCCCAGGTGGTGACTCCACAGCCAGGTCTCTGTTCCAGGGATTGCAACACTCCAAGACAAAAATCCATCCAGTTAAGGCTAATGAGAACAATGTCAAATAGTTAAAACCAGAGCACTTGATGTTTAAAGATGGAACTACTCCGTAGAAAAGTGGCAATTTTAACATCTCTTTTTTTTTTTCCCAAAGTTATTTTGCTTAATTTAGTACAGGTAAGGAGAGGGTAATGAACAGACTTTTGCCTATGGATATGATCCAGAAGACTAAAATTTCAGTGGGTAAATTGGAGATATTTAAAATTTTTCAGCAACTGCTTTGCTGTTCTGGGTGTAAACTGAAGAAGTGGCTATTGATACCTCAAAGTGATAAACGCTGCAGATAACCTCATCTTAAAATGTGTATTTTCTCATTTACACATCAGGGATAAAGTCCAATAATACAAACTTCTTAGTGGCACAATTTCACATATTTTGGGCAACGTTAGCATACAAGCAGTATTTAAATAAAAGTAAGTGCATCCAAACATGAAATTCTCTAAATATACCACACTTCATTTATCCCAAATGGCAGTTTTCTGACAAGAGCTGTAATTCAAATTAAAATAATCACTTACATGTTTCACCCAGAGGAAAAGAGGTAATAAACCCAGGGGACTCTCCAAACAATCTTCTCCTACCCTATCCCCTATTTATCACATAAAATAACTCATCTAGAAGCGTAAATCCAATACTCAGATGCAAATAAAATGCAAGTAGCAGTCTCTGATGTTTGCAATTTGCAGACTCCAAAGTCCAATCATGATGGAATTTACTACTTCTGTCGGTCATTTACTCCTGTATGTGCACTTCATATTTATGCTAAAAGAACACATGAGACAATAAATGAGGCTAGTGTGGCATAAAGTCATTGTAAACCCAGCGAAACCAGAATAATTCTATTTATGACATTCATCTGGATGATTTACCAGGCATCCCACCCCCCCAACATCCTTTACAGAAAAAAAGGCAACCATCAGTTGAAGTGAGACACATTCTGCTTGTAAAAAAGGTCAGACCAAACCCCTCCTCTGATGAGGGCATGCCCACAGAAGGAGGTTGACCATGTCTTTTCCTATCAGGCTTCTCAGAATTATCAAAATTTCTTTGCTTGCAAAGGCCAGTTTGGCTTACCATAGAAAGCTATTCGGAAGGCGGCTGATATATTTATTATTCCCTTTCAAAAATTAAAATTCAAGGCATGATAGTGCAAGAGGTAAGTTTTGATTTGAGAACATTATCTGTAGACTAACTGTGCTTAGTTACTACATCCCAATTTATTGTCTTAAAGAAAATATGGCAACAAAAACTACAAGATCTCTATAAATTTCATTTTGCCTAAATTTTACCAGTACATCCATGAACCTCATCAGTATTAGTACAACTTGATTATCCTAATGATTCCATTATAAAACTTGCAAAATGTATCACAAGGTGAATAAACCATCTAGTGCAAGTCTTCTACATTTCGTGTGCACAGTAATCCTGTGTAGTTCATTTCCTCCGGGTTGAATCCCCAAAATCTCTCGGTAACAATTATGAAAAAACAGTGTCACGTGGATTTGTTCTGTTTTCCCCCCTGTCAAATCTGAGAAGTTTGAGTGTTCCTGGAATCACCATCGGGATGTGCTGAAGGTCGTGACTCCCTTGTCTGTGAGTATTCACTGTCAGAGGACTCTGTGGGTTCAAGCAAATTCTCATAATCACTGTCTTCTGATTCGTCAACATTGTCAGCCAGCGCTCTTTGGGAAGATGGCATGGATGCTCCATTGCCAGAATATTTCAATCCTGCAGTTGTGGAAACATAACTGGAAGAACCCACTGCCTGAGGCCGAGGCATGAAGATGCTGCTGCTCTCCAGGAGCCCGGGGCTGCCAGAGCTGTCGTGAGTGCTTGTGTTGAAATCCGAGTACGGCGGGGGAGGATCGGACACGTCGGAATCTTCCAGTGTGCAGCCTTCCACAGCAAACCCAGTGTAGGACATTCGGGGAACAAACATGGGTTCCACGTTATCTGTTGGCATTTGCCTGCTTAAAATTGCCTGCTGCATTCCTACAAAGCAAAGAACAGGGGGTACTTAATGCTTTCTTGGAAACATGCTCCACATACCTGAGCTGTGACCACCTCACCTGCCCTCTCTTCTTTCCTTCTGCTTGTTATCAAATGCTCATCCCTGGCATGGCTCTCCAACTCCAGCACTGGATCCTGTCCTCTCAGTCTGCTCTACCCATCTTTCACACCTCTGATTTTAGGTTTACAGTCATCAATACTGCCCCTGACTGTCACATCACATCTTGCTTAACAGTGCACCCCTCTCTTTGAGCGTGACAAACTCCCCTAAATTTAGCAATGCAGCCTGAACCTCATCAGGATCACCTCAATTATCCCAGTGATCCCATTTCAAACCCAAAATGAGTCAGAAAGCAAATAAACTATCCAAGTGCAAACATGCTACACTTTCATGTGCACAGTCATCCTGTACAGATCATTTCCTCCAGTTTAAGCTCCCAAAAAACACAGCTACAGGATGTCTCCACAGCCTGTTGCTGTTTCCATCTCATCTTTCTCTGTATTTTTCATCTCCTCATATCAAAAAGCACCTGTGATATGAGAACAATGCTCATATCACTACCTCAACCTACCTGTTATCTTTCTCTGTATTTTTCATCTCCTCACATCAAAAAGCACCTGTGCTAGAGCTCAACCTACCTGTTCCTCTCTATCTGGGTCTTAGTCAGTAAAACTCATTTTTCATCCATAATTGATATTTGATATTGTATCTTAAAAGTATCACTTTGTACTTTCAATGCCCCTTGTGCTAGGGGACAATCTCATAACACCTGCAAAGAAATCACCATGTCTTCTTTCCTCAGATTATTATTGTCTTCTTCCCTCAAATTATTATTTTAATAACTTCACTCACATTAAAAATCCAAATGATGGAATTATAGCTGGGAGTGTAGCAGGGTATCAGAACAAGAATGTGAAAGTCATCTTAAATGAGCTGATTTGGAAAATAATTTGAGGAAGACGTGCACAGGAATAATGAACTGCAAGAGCTGCAAAATGAGGAACACTTGCATCCTTCTGCAGAAAAGAAACTTGATTTATGTAAACTATAAATCAATATGCATGAGGTGTGCTCAGCTGTGGAGATACAGGTATGTATCATTTCATTGTAATTGTTAAAAATACAACCAAAATATATGTAACTATGAACACCACAGTTTAAAAATAGGGAAAACTGGAGAAACCCTACAAAACACAAGGACTCATCAGAGATCTAATAATCATGGCAGCTAAAGTCTCAACTGCCTTTCACAATGGAGTGTTTAAGTCATAACCTGTTAACCCAAGGGTTGTAGGAACACCAAGCTCTCACACAACACTCCCACAGGAACTGGAATCAAACTCTCCCTTTTCCTCACTAAAAACAAGGAAATTCTCCCAGCATTGAGCAAGTGAGGAAACAGAAGGCCAGATTCAGTAATTAACTAGTCACATCTAAAAATACTGCAGAGCTCCAAGCTGCATGTTTTCTTCATGCAGCCCTCTCACATGATTCTCTGCTCTGGCATCAATTCTCAGTCCAGCATTTGCATCTCCCTGGTAGTAGCCAGAGTTGAGCACTAACTGCTCTTCCTCCTCCTCCCCCAGCTTTTCCCATCTGTGCTGGGATCAGCTCCAGTCACACTAAATATCCACCTCTGCTTCCCTATAGTAGCAGCTCCCTGCCTACTTCATCTACAGCCAAGCAGGAAACAGCAGTGACTTCATTTACTTCCACCTTTCAAATGGTCCTGGGCTAATCCTGGCTCTGTTACCTTATCTTTGAGGTTCAAAGAAGAACTTGTGCTGACTAAAATGCTCATGTGATAACAGTACCTCACTGCCTGGAGAAAATTCAAATACCACTCACAGCAGCAACAGGCCCATTGCAGAGTTTAGGGTGTTCACCCCCCTAAACCCCCTTTTTGTCACACCCTGCTTTAGATAACAGAAATAATCAAAAACACCTCATAGCAAAAATGACAAAATTTCATTATTTGCTTATAATTTCAAAACATGGGTAAAAAGAGGCAGTGTTTGCTGAAATGTGTAATTTGCTTATGAATTATTCAGGTTTTTATCTTACTTCCCATTTGCCTGTTCTCTGCCCTTGCTCTCTACCTTCAGTCTTCCCTTGCACTCACAAATTCAATTAGATCAGCAATGCCTCTTCGGAAGGAGCTTCACAAAACTTATCTACTGCTAACCAAAGTCTCCTGAGGCCACACTCAGTTTTTAGGAAGGAGGGACAGCGTGGCAATCAGCCAAATGTGCTCACACAGCAAGGCTCACTGACTCAGGAAATTATGGAGCAGCAAAATAAGATGAACAACACCTAAAAAGATTTACTTCAACACTGAGAAGTAATATTTCAGTGTTTACCACTAAGTCAGCAAATGGGAGTGGGAATAAAGACTTTATAAAACCATGGATAGCTCCTGGTCTGTGAGCACAGTACCGTTTCTTTACTTCAAAAAGAATCTCCCCAGTATTCAGCTTTTTTTCCCCCCACTTTCTTTTCCTACAACTGATCTTTTCCCGTGTTACTTCCAGAACTGACTTGCTCATTCTTTCTTTACAGTGTTGTCTCTGCTGTATTTTAAGCTTGCTAACACTGGATGATTCCAGCAGAAATACCTTCAACACACACTTTCACAACTCAGGTGTCATTCAACACAAACCCATCATATTGCCCTTCCCACTGGGATGTTTTTCCCATGAGTTATCAGCAATACAGCAATTATGTTAACTCCACAAAACATTTTCTCCTCACAGCACTTGCTTCTGAAAGAAAAAAGGTAATTAAAAGGCAACTTACTTATTTCTTGTTCTTTTTCATTCTTCTTTTGTGCGATTTGCCTTTTTAACTTGTTTACATCAGCTTGAAAAGATTCGACAACACGTTCACTTTTTTCTACATCTATACATACTGCCTGGGAGAAAAATGTAAGATATGCTAAGGTTGGGCAAAAATGTAGGAAATAGTTTCAGGACAACATTAATAAAGCTAGCACCAGGCAAGAAGCCATTAAAACACAAAACTAAAAGCAGGATTTAACTGTAGCAGAAATACTCAACCTCAAGATTGTTTTCTTTACAGGCTGTTGCAGCATTATAGGAAAAGCATTTCCAAATAATGCATCATGACAGGAGATTTGCAATAAGATCCAAAGTTGGTTAGTGTCCAACATCCCTGGAAGTGTTCAGGATGGATGAGGCTTGGAGCAGCCTGGGACAGTGGAAGGTGTCCCTGCCATGGCAGGGGAGGAATGAGATGAGCTTTAAGGCCCCTTCCCACCTAAAGCATTCTGTGGTTCTATGAAATTAAATATTGGCCATGATCCCTTCCAGGGATGCTGATTCCACCACTGTCCTGAACAGCCTGTTCCCATGCCTGACAGCCCTCTCAGGGAAAAAATTGTTCCTAATTTCCATCCTAAACCTTCCCTGGTGCAACTTGAGGTGGTTTCCTCTCTTTCTGTCGCTCGTTACTGGGGAGAAGAGAGCAACAATGTCTCCCCTTAGCCTCCTTTTCTCCAGCCTAAAGAAGCTCATTTCCACTTTCCCAGACAGCAATTGAAACAACAGCAGGAGCACAGAGGACAGCCATGCTCCTGGCAAGAACAGCATCACACAACAATGCCATTAGCTAATGGGTACAGCTCTGAAGAGAACTTTTCCCATTCCCTGAAGCTGCCTGGAAGTGTGTGCCTTCCAAAGGAGGCTGGAAGGTGCAAATTCCCAGTGAGAAAGAGCAGCTCCCCCTGTGCAGGCAGGTGCAGGGGATGGTTAGAGGGATTGCTCCTTGTTCCCTGCTCAGGAGGGAACCAGCAGAGCTGAGCTGGAGCACAGACACCAATCCCCCCAGGGCAGATGCACGGGGAAAGCCTGGAACAAGCTGTGACTCCACACAATTAGCAGATGTGTGAGCTGCTCCCCTGCAGCACAGCTCCCCTGCTCTCACACAGGACAAGCTGTGAGCTGACAAGCTCACAATGAGCAGAGCTGACACTCCAGGCATTTTCAGATGCTTTGGCACATTTGGAGCAGGATTCACTCATGCTCCACACAAAATGTTCACAAGTTTTAACTAACAGATGGTGCTCTGCTCATGTTCCATACCCAGAGCCAGGAGTCATTTTTAAACCTCTGCAAATCCCTACAGCCTTCAGCAGGGCTTCTCTTCACTGCAAACCCTTAAAAAGGACTAACACCTCCCATAAATCACTAAGTATTAAATCCTTTATTTGCAAAAGAGAAAAAATTGGTGCTATTTGTACCAACCACTTTCACAGAAGCCACACAGAAGCACTGCAGAAGCCACTGCTCACATTAAATAGAAACTGAAACATTTAATGTCAGTCTTACTTTCCTACAGTTCAGGATAATTGCTTATGAGCTCTAAAAATCTCCATCTCCTCCACTCCTGCTTTAACCAAAGGATGAATAAAAGATGCCACATATATAGAGACCAATATGGATTAAAGGATGTTACCTGTACTTTTTCCTGAAGTGCATTATAAACCTGATAGATAGCCCTGATGTCCTTCATCACTCCATCTTTGTCAAAAAAATCAGTACTAAAAAGAAAGCAGGAATCATTTGTGAGAAAAGACAATACAGGTTTCTAGCTCATGCTTTCTTTGAATTCCTGTTAAGCAGTCTATCACTGTATTTTTAAAATGTATCTTATTGCTAAATATGCTATTTCAGCAACAGTATATTGTTAAAAATGTACCATACTGTCCTAAACAAAAATTTGGACAGCAGCATATTCAATACCAAAACTCCTTCTGGAACAATAAAGTCTTATTTGAATGAGATTAAACTTGTGCCAAAATCTTTAAGCTTGTATAATTTCATTGTTAAGAGCCAGAAAAGCTACTTTGAATTTATGGCATTTAATTGAAAATACTTAAGAAAACCATCAAGAATTCAATGCTTCTGAGGCAGAGCCCAAGTGCACACAGAATTCCTTGGGGAGGTGGGTGGTGGGTGGAAATCAAGTCAGAAGCTTCCAGCCAGAAATGTCCCAGCATGGACTGGCCACACCAACTCTGCTCTTCTGAAAAGTGCACTGAGTTCCCTTGGTTCTTCTAAAAGATCCAATTCTAACCAGGAAAAAAGCACACTGTGAACTGACCACTCTCCTTCAGAACTGGTTTTCTGCTGCTCAACATGCACATTTGTGGTATTCTCTGTGAGGTACAGAGAGCAGAGCTTGATGACTACTTCATTTAAAAAGGAGAAGTCCTTACCCGTGTTCCTTAATAACTTTGGCATAATTCTGAGAAGTATTTGGCACTGAAGAACCTTTGTATTCCTGTTGACTAGTGTTGCCTAGATTAGGAATAGTGAGTGACACCCTTTGATTATACCTGCAGAGAAGGTTCAGAAAAATTTTTAATTCAATTGAAAAAGATTCTTTACAAAAGCATTGACATTATCCCATCCCTCTGATGATCAGAACTCATCTAATTTTAAAGCTTCTGCATTAGGTTTGTTATAAAAGTAGCTGAATATTACAAGTTGTGTTCAAAATAAGTGCAAGATCAAAATCTCCTAATATAGAGCTACCTCTACACCTCCAAGAACCTTTATAATGTCCAAACTATCAGAGATATATTCAGGTCCTCTAGAAGAAACATGGTAGTGACATCTGATGTCTCTCAAAATAGATTTTTTTTTTGTTTGATGACTTAGAGATTGAAAAGAATTTTTGTTCACCCTAATTTTAATTTATAAATTATTTGCACCAAAAAAAACCCAAAACCGAACCTGTCATCATTAATAAGCACCCCGAGACATCATTGGACAAACACAAAGCTTTCTTTAAGTGCAATTGCACAAACTCCTAAATAGTTTAAAAATAGCAGTAAAAAGCAGAACAAAGAATGAGGACTGCTTCATTGGCAGAGTTTGCTTACCTTCTGTTTGGTCTAAAAAGCACATATTCTAAAGCATGTGTTGAGTTATTTGCAGTGGAAATGAAGCTGAAGAGAAGGAAGACGAGGTCAGGCACTCCAAGGATGTGTGTCAGCTGTTTATGAATGATGTGCTCTCTGTATGACATCTGCTGCTGAGTGTTTCTCCTAAATCTGTACCATCCAATAACGTTCTGCAATCAAATACATCAGGAAAAACCCACAGTGTTACCTGAGAGACACACATTTACCTTAAAGGGGCTGATATTGTGGTATCACCATCACCCAAAAGCTTTAGCACAACAAAACAAACTGAATTCCTCAAGATTCGAGTTTGAGATGGCCAATAGAGCCCCACACTTTTGGAGATCTACACTTAAATCCTTTGCATTTCTTCAGGGAAATTAGACATTGCTCCCAGTTTAATCTAAGCACCACAAATCCAACAACTTCTGTACAGGATAAGCCCTGGATCAAAACAAACCATCAGATTTGTGAAGGAAAGTATTTATTCTAGTTAACTACTTTTTTGTTTTGTTTGTTTTCCAAACCCACTATTTCTAATGCCTAGAAGAGGAGGAAAAGATAGAAAACTTACTTTTCTTCGGTCTTTGAGAATCCTGTCCAAACTCTCCTCATTAACTTTGCCTGCATAGTCATAAAAGCTTGAAAAAAAAGGAAGAGAGAAAGGTAAGTACAAAGTTTACACACACATACACAAAGTAAGTAATTTCTATTTTGAGTGTTCTACAAGTAGCTGGCATTCTAGACAAAGCAACTTCCAGAGCCTTACTTTTACCAACAGAAATGCACTGTGCAATTTTATTTTGACCAGCATTCTGTAAACCCCTGCTTTGATAATCAGAAGCCTACCAGCCCAGAAGAAATGAAAGCAGGGCCATTCCAAATGCAACTCCAAATCAATTTCTTGAGCTCCAATGCTGCCACTGCACTCACATGGCTGGATCCTTGAAGCCAAAAGAGTCAGCAATAATTCAAAGTATCATGGCCTTTCCAAATGGTTCTGCTTCCACAGCCGAACCCAAACCTTGACATGTTTTGTGGACAGGACAGATTTAGGAATTTATAAATCTACCTATGCAGACAGATTTAGGTATTCAGGTAGATTAGAGTGCATGATAAAAGGAAAAACCTTAGAAAACATATTCCTCCTTGGTCTCTTTCAAGAGCTGATATTAAAGCAGTGCAGGAAAATGCTCTGGTTTAGGGGTCTGTGACTTCAGCTTTTGGGGTGTGGGGTAAAAAACCACCAAACCCTGAGCTCAGTGCTTGGCTGGTAAATAAGGGTGGAAATGCCATTTGCTTCAAGGTGTAAGTTGTTGGGAAAACTCAGACTACAACTAATGACAAATTTGAGACACTATGTTATATATGCACAGTTTTTTCAATTCATGTTTGCAATATTTATTTATAATCCTGGTGGATATCCAACTCTTTCTCTGTCTGTGCTTTATCTCCATGTGTGGAGTCTGCAGCATTTCAATCACTGGGTTAAGAGTATCCTCTCTGTAATTATCAGCCAGCAAAGTGACTGACTGCAGCTTTTCCCTTTAATGCAACCACTGTCAATCATAATGTCTAAGCTACTGTGTCTTCTTAATTGGCTGGAAATCTCTCAAGATGAGAGGAGATTAATTGGGAATTCCTTCTCAAAAGGAATTCTAGACAGTGCTTTAGAAGCCAACACTGTGTAACAAGTGAAGACTATAAAGAAAATCTACATGTAAATAGACGGAAGCTAATAAATAGAATATATTAGCCCCATATTTAATTTAAATTCTGGAGTTCAGAAGACAAAAATAACTAGAAAGCTGAAGATTGTACAATAATGAGTTGGTGGAGGTTGGTATCACTAAGCACAAACCAACTTGTTAACCCAGCAGGTTACCAGGGTTAGGGCACACCGGGACCCACCAGGCCCAGGCAGAGCCAGCCCAGACTACAACAATTTAAATTGACTTTGACATTCCTCCTCATCATCAGAGTGATAGGAGCTGACCTGACTGCTGCCCTACCTCCACCAGCTACACAGAAATCCAAAGTGATAGAGAAATAAACCCCTTCCAAGCTACCCTACAACTGTAAACTCCTCCTTTGATTGTCATGGTTGGTGCCACTTCTGTGTGTTCCTGTAAAACCATCAGATGAGCAAACACTGCTAGGGACATTTGAAATGCTAATACATTGCAGGGAGCTCCCTGTTTTTATATTCTGCAGCTACCACAGCAAGACAACAAAAAAAGCTTACCTAAAGAGTTTTGAACAAGGCTCATGGTTATGGATTTCTGCAACAACAAACAAACAAACAAACAAAAATAAGTGACATTTATCCAACTGCTCCAGGCAAAGAGAAATTACAGTGGCATATCTTGCATGAACTTTCCACACCAGAGCTACTGAGCCAGAAACATTTGTGTCAGAGCACACACTGCCCTCACTGTCTCAACACTTGATGACACAGCACCATACATAGAAAACTGCCTTCACTTCATAATTTGACCTTTTACATAGAAAAATATTTCAATAAGCAAGGCATACACTTGCCCAGATACAGAGGGATTTATTTGAGCATCAAATACACACTTTTGATACTATTTGATAGTTACAAACTTCTCACAAAGGCATTTCTGATTTCTGCTTTCTTTTTTTCTACACCTTTCCACAACAGTTTATTTGCATCCATATACATTGTTTCTTACAGCAGCAAGGAATAAAAAGGGGATGGGGAAGGGAATCACTGAAATATTATACATTGTAGTGTTTAAGGAGGCAAGGCAAACAGAATCTTTAATGAGAAAAGGAGTTAAAAGCAATTTAAAAACATTTAGCTGCACTTTATAATTCTGTTATATGAAATATTAAAAAGTCAGGGCAATGTTTTTTCATTGAAAAGGTTGTCACAAATGCTAAGATGCTTATTTAATCAGCAAGGGTTGTAACATGTCAGCAATCTCAGAGGAGAGTGAGAAAAGAGTAAAAATCCAATCTTACATTGCCTTTCCAACACCAAGCATGATTTATTTTTAAGGGCCTGGGGCAGCCTGGTGTAGTGGAAGGTGTCCCTGCCCATGGCAGGAGGTAGAACAAGGTGGGGTTGAAGGTACCTCCCAACCCAACCCCCTCTGGGATTCTGTGACCACACAGCACAAATATTTCCAGCTGCAGCAGCAGAGCCCCCCTGGAGTTCAGCAGAACTTTGCTCAGGCTCTGCCTCCCTGCAGTGATGCCCCAGCTGCTGCTCGGGGCTGCCATCCCAGCAGAGCAGCAGGATGGATCCCAGCTCCCAGGAACAGCAGCCAGCACCATCCACATCTCAGCACATCTGCTGTCTATCAAAACAAGGCCCTGAGCACCCATTCCAGGCACACTGCCTGACAAACTGCACATCCTCACTGGCAACAGCTCCTCAGGATGCTGCTGTAAGAGTTACTGACTCCTGTATTTGATATAAAATTGTATCAACTCTAATATTTTCACACCATCATGCAGGCATCTGTGGAAACAATCTGCTAACAAAACCTGTAAGTACAATTATTCCATCTCAGACCAATTCTTCCCAGCAAATACACTGACTGCAACAACATTCTTGGTTCTTGGGTGATGATGTTGCTACACAGACCTTGTGTTTTGAGAAACAGGAAACAAGAAACCTTCTGCTCAGACCCCATGAAGCAGCCAACATTTTAAATTTAAGGTTTACACTGACTTATTTGTATGTACCTATGTACACACTAGGTACACACAGATATATTTAAACACCACCACTAAGGAGACACAAAAGAAAATGAAAAGTCATCTGTGACAACAGTGCCACAAAACTGTCAATCTCATGAACTGAACTGGCAGTCCAAGAGTTAATTTTGATGAATAAATATTGAAGTAAAAATGGCAAATAAAAAAAAAAATCCAGCAGGTCTTGAGGAGTGGGTGATTTCCATTCTCACTGTAACCAATAATGTGACAAAGGGGTCATTTAAAAAGGGAGCAATTTTTAACATCACAAACACTTGGTTTAGGAACCCAGGCCAAGGCTGCAGGTGGTGACATCACTGCCAGCAATAACCAAGATCAGTGACCACTGAAGAGCAAAGTGTAATTAAAAAACCTGAAAGTGACTGCCTCTGCCAGTTTTGTCTGAACACACAGAGCCATCAGCAGCACTGTGACAGTGATTATATGCAAACACAATAAATGCCTTGCCTTTATCTTCTGTAATTTAGCTCATAACTGACACTTCCCAGTCAATTCACCAGCCCTGTTCTCTAGGGAATAACCAGGACAGGAAAGCACTGAACCTTCTGGAGCCCAGAGCACAAAACCATCACCACTGCAAGTGGGAAATCTCCTGGGATGTAACATGGTGCCACTGCACATGTTCACAGATCACCTGTTTGTGCCAGAATAACATCTGAGAGTCAATCCAGAGCTGTTTGTGCTCTCACTGAGCTTCATGCACACCCTCCTTTGTTATCTGGGATCACAACCACAAAGCCAGGTATGGAAGGAGGTTTAAATCTGTTTTAACAGCTGGTTATATATCCAGAAACAAAAAGGCAGTTTTCTTTCAGGGCTTTCCTATTTTCTACAAACCAAACATGCAACAGCCTCTCACTCATGTCTAAAAATTCTCCTTCAACCAACACTTAGCAGCAAGATCTTTCTTTGCTCAGTTTTCACAACACATCAGCTGCGCAGAACTTGTGCTTATCAACAAATTGTCTGACTGATATTCCTTGTCCAGTCCTGCTGTGACAGTTTATGATGTCACCAACTCCCAGCCATCCATCCATCCATCCAAACCTGCTTCTGAAAATCTGCCCCTTTCAGTACCAGTAAATCAAGCAATGGATTCATTTTATTTTGAGCACATGCTGTATTTAGGTAACTGTATCAAGCAGGAAATTCCCCACAGTAATTTTTCCATCACAGAATGCAGACAAATATCTTCCATAAATAATCTTTCCTCCATAAAAGGAGGTGCATGAAACCCCTGTAACTTGCAAAGATTTGTTTGTTTTCTTCACATCTCAACCACAAACACTGTGGCAAAGGTGATCCTGGAAGTCTGACACAGACAACCCTGTGATTGTCTCACACCATAAAACAATTCTTAATGAAACCTCCTGAAAACATGAAACCTGAGCAGTGCCTGCTTCAGAACAACTCAAAGTTACATCACTTACCTATCACTTGTAGGAATTCAGTGTTGCTGATCTGTGAATCACTAATGCTGACAGTCTCTTCTTGCCTCACCTCTCCCAGCAGAAATCCTTCCTGCAATTTTAAAAGAAAAATATTAAAAGCAGAGAAAAAAAATCCACTATATGCAGCCATTTACTGTAACTTTCTTAGCTTCAAACTGAAACAAAGATGAAGTTTGAAAGACACATCTGGGCTGCAGGGGGTAGAACCTGCCCTGAGGTTTTACCAAAGCTGTTTTTTTGCTTTGCCAGCATCCTTTTACAACACTACAGGGATGGGCTGTCCAGAAGGAACATTCCACACACAATCCACACAAGGCAAACACATCACAAAAGGGAGGGCTCAGCCCCAGATACAAGGGGAAAAAACTCCAATAAAGCCAAGGGAAGAGGAGTTCAAACCTGCAGGGACTTACACAAATATTAGTGTGGAGACTGGGCTGGACCCTGACCAACGCCAGGGATTGCAAAACCCAGGAGGAAATTTAAAAGGAAGGCAATTTTAAGGTATATTAATTTATTCTCCATCCCTACCCAAAATGAAGAAGGAGACTGGACTGGAATCAGGAGGTTTTGGCACAAGGTGCAGAGGAAAAGAGCAAGCTCAGGCTAAAAAGGTGCCAACAAAACCGAGTGATTAGGGAACAGCCCGGCTCTGCACTGCGCCCGTGGTCGGTCGCAGCTGCTGGAAAAGTCCTCACGGAGCTTTTACAGGAGCTTTTTCCTCCCACACCCCGTGTCCTGCGGGAGCCCCACCCCGCGGGGAGCACCCCGGGCACCCCACATCCCGCTTGGACACCCCACATCTCGGGAATAGCCCGGACACCCCACGGGGAGAACCCCGAGCACCCCACATCTCGCCCGGGCACCCCACATCTCGCCCGGGCACCCCGCATCCCGCTTGGACACCCCACATCCCGGGAATAGCACAGACACCCCACGGGGAGCACCCCGGGCACCCACATCCCGCCTGGGGACCCCACATCCTGGGAGCACCATCCTGGGGTCCCCACATTGCGGGAGAAGCACCCCGGGCACCCCACATCCCAGGGAGCAGCCGGAACACCTCACATCCTACCCGGGAAGGAGCAAACCGGGCAGCTCATATCCCGTGTACCTCGCGGAGCATCCGGGGTACCCCACATACCGGACGCCCCACATCCCGCCCGGACACCCCACATCCCGCCCCGCTGTGTCCGTCTGGGGCCGCCCCCGCCCGCC
>NW_005054369.1:1583609-1584804 GCF_000277835.1 Geospiza fortis | reverse complement strand
GCCACGGCGCACGCGCGCCGGACGCACGCCCGCTTCCGGCGGCGCCGCGGGGCGTCATGGGGAGGGTAGTCCTGGGGGGGCAGCAGTGGGGTACCCGCATGGGAAGGGTGGGAAACTGTGGGAGCAGTTGGAACATTGAGTGTGGAATAGACCCCCGAACCCATCGAGCCCAACCTGTGACCGATCACCAACCGGTCGTCCAGCCCAGAGCACTGAGTGACACGTCCAGGGGTTCCTTGGACACCTCCAGGGGTGGAGACTCCTCACCCTTTCCAGCCTTTAGCAACCTCTTCTACGGGGACATCCCTCCTGATGTCCGCCCTGCCCCTGCCCTGGCTCAGCCTGAGGCCGTTCCCTCTCCTCCTGTCCCTGTTCCCTGGAGCAGAGCCCGACCCCCCGGCTGTCCCCTCCTGGCAGGAGCTGTGCAGAGCCACAAGGTCCCCCCTGTGCCTCCTTTGCTCCAGGCTGAGCCCCTTCCCAGCTCCCTCAGCCCTTCCTGGGCTACAGAGCCTTCCCAGCTCCAGCCCCTCAATGTCTGTCTCATCGTGAGGAACACTGATGTGCTGGAGCTTGTCCAGAGGAGGCCACAAGGGTGATGAGAGAGACGGAGCCCCTCTGCTCTGGGACAGGCTGGAGAGCTGGGGGTGCTCACCTGGAGAAGACTCCAGGGAGAGCTCAGAGCCCTCCCAGGGCCTGAAGGGGCTCCAGAAGAGCTGGAGAGGGACTGGGGACAAGGCATGGAGGGACAGGACACAGGGAATGGCTCCCACTGCCAGAGGGCAGGGCTGGATGGGATATTGGGAAGAAACGCCGCGGTTCACACACACGGAGCTGTACAGGAGGCAACTGTGCAGCGGGGCTGTTTAGCACTCTCATTTCCTTATTAAAACACCTTGCAATAAACCTTGTAACAGCAATAACGTCTGTGACATTTGCAACGAATAAATATCGAAAAGAATAGAAACATTGCACTGGTGTTCATGGAATCACCGAGCGGTTGGAATCGGAAGGGACCTTCAGGGCCATTTAATTACAACCCCTGCCGTGGGCAGCGACACCTCGCACAGACCGGGTGGCCCCAAACCCCATCCAACCCAGACGGGATTTTAGGTGACCGTAGGGATTGGGAAACATTAGAAACCACGCCAGGCTCCGGAGCGGGCCGGATTTAAATGCTTTAAAACATCAGAAACCA
>NW_005054369.1:1568517-1583531 GCF_000277835.1 Geospiza fortis | reverse complement strand
GGCACCAGGGAGCAGTGAGTGTCGGGGAACGGGCGGGTGCCCCACCGGGGCGGCCACGGGCACGGGCGGGACGGGGCTCGGAGTCACCCGCGCTGGGGAAGGCGGCCCTGCCCACGGCGCGGGGAGGGGACATGGAAGGTGTTTAAGGTGTCCCTCTCGGCACGAACCGATCTCTGGTTTATGTGCTGTTTATTTGTTTAGAGGATCTGTGATTATCTGTAGAGTGGTACTGCTGCACAGAGGATAGAGTGGTCTCAGCCTTTCATGGAATCATGGAATGGTTTGGGTTGGAAGGGACCTTAAATCCCATGCAGTGCCACCCCTGCCATGGCAGGGACACCTCCCACTGTCCCAGGTGCTCCAGGCTCCATCCAGCCTGGCCTTGGGCACTGCCAGGGATCCAGGGGCAGACACAGCTGCTCTGGGCACCTGTGCCAGGGCATCCCCACCCTCACAGGGAGCAATTCCGTCTAAATAACCCACAAAAATCTACCCACTCTCAGCTTAAAGCCATTCCCTGTGTCCCCCCTGCATCCCTTGTCTCCAGCCCCTCTCCAGCTCTCTTGGAGTCCCTTTAGGTTCTGGAAGGGGCTCTGAGGTCTCCCCAGAGCCTTTTCTCCAGGTGAATCCACCCACTGCTCTACCAGCCTGGCTCCAGCCTTTGGAGATCTCCAGACATTCCCTGGACTCTCTCCCACGTGTTCATGTTCTTCTTGTGCTAAGGACTAAGGCCTCACTACCCACACAGTAAATTTCTTCCAAATATCTAACTTAAATCTATCTTTAAATTTTTCTTCCCATCCCTCTTTAATCTAAATATTTCCCAGTATTAATTATGATATCCTCTCCTTTTTCCTCTCCCAACTCCAGCTGGGATGCTGCCTACGAAAGAGAACTGCAAACTTTTGAAGACATTGGAGATACCGGAGAAATCTGGTAAACAAAATAACTTCTGCAGAGTGTTTCTGTCGTTTCTTTACCATGAAAGACATTGCAAAACTACAGACAGCAATTCAACGAGTTGGTGACAAAATGATGGGGAGTTTTCCCATTGAAACCAGCAGTTCCTCTCTGTCCCAATTTCACAGTGAAGGTTGCTCAGCTGCACTTGGACAAGTGTCATTACACAGACATTGAGCTGGTAATTGAGCTGTATGTTACTGGCAAATGTGCTTTTTATCCCTCAGCTCAGCTTTAACTACACAAGTTACCCTTGCTGCTTCCTTTTTTAATATATGGATGTTTTCACCTGCCAGAGTTGGTGTTTCAGTGAATTTTAAGGCTGCAGGATTAATTTCCATCTGAACAGAGCAAACATTAAATATGAGCTATGGCAGCTTTTACTTGAGTAACAGTAAAAAGGGCTTTGCAAAGCTGGAGAGAGTGAGTGACGAAATAAACTTGCTGTACCTTTTGCACATTTTTTTTTTCTGGTTTAATTACCTGAGCCCTTGTTTTTTGCAGGTTTGGAGAGGAAAGCATGGTGCGCATAATCAGGTGGCTGGAAAAGCACAAGGTCCCTCTTGACAGCTCTGTGCTTGACATTGGGACTGGGAACGGTGTTTTACTGGTTGAATTGGTTGGTATTTTGCAAAGTTTGTGTATTTTTTATACAGAATCAGAGCAGTTTAAATACAGTTCTCACAAGTGGCAGGGGTAATCATGGGGAGCTGTAACCTGTGTGAAACACCAAAAGTATCAATACTTCAGGCTTCAAAATTTGAAGTATTTCTCTAAATCAATCAGCCTGAGCATCCCTTGTTTTAACTTTACCTTCCTGTTTCCCTGCATTTAAAACTGCATTCCTTCCCACTGTTGTTTAAACAACCCCAGATAAGGAAATTAAGTTGATTAGTTCACAAAGTACCCTCATGTACAAAACCAGACTCTTTCTCTGCACTCAGTTCTGATAATAACACTCATCATTGATACAAAAAAGTAGGTAAACCCAAGGGATTTTATGTAAATAACTTAAAAAGTTGTTAACACTTCTTTTGAAGAGGTGTCCATTTCTGTCAGGGTGGGAAATCTGATCAGGTGTGTTCTGAAGTGTTCTCATGTTTTTGTTGTGCACAAGATGTTCAGGAATTCCAGAATTTTTTCCTGGTTTTGATTGGGGTTTTTTTTGGTGTAATACTGCAGGGGAGTTGGTAAAAAAGGGGCTGTCACACTGTCACAGCTTCTGTTGTCTTGCATTCCCCTTTGGCTCCATTAGTTCTTGTAGGAATTGGAAGGACCGGAAGTCAAAGTCTGGTTTGAAGTGGAATTTTTATTTAACATGGACTTTGATTTTAGAAGATTTTAAAGCCTTTATGGAGACTGGCTGCTACACCACAGCACAGGAGAATTTATGTCACGAAAAGCAGAAATTGCTCATCTCACTAAGAGAAATTAGCCTGATAATGGTGATTGTTAAGAGCAGTGATAGCTCTATCATGGTTGAAGTACCCAACAGAAAAATCTTATTTGTAAGACTTCCATTTTATACTGACTCCACTTGCAAATGGGAACTGATTTTTCATACTATAATGGGAAAATGACAGCTTGATAGCTTTTAAAAACTATTAACTCCTGTGAGAGCACCCTCCTCCCTTACATTAAGCACCTCACAGTACTGTGGTTTCTTTCATAGGAAATTGTCAGTCCAGTTCCCTCTTGAAAAGTGGCTTCAAAAATTACCTTGTTTATTTTTGCTGAGTAATTCAGCATCTCACTTGCTTAGTTGATGTAAAAGGAATTTTTTGTGTGGTAGCTGCAAGGCTTGGAAATCAAGTTGGAATTCTTTTGGCAGCTACCATTGGAGTGTTCTGCCATTGGTGTTGGACTCCATGATGGGATAGAAATGGCAATACTGGGAAAAACTCAGTCATAGAGGACATGAGTAGCAGCTCTCTGCAAGGGAGCTACTGGAGGGTACATAAGTATCACATAAGTGGCACTCCTTGCTGTTTTTATTGTCCCTGTGAACTTCAGGGATCTGGGAGCTTGGATTCACGACATAATTCTTTTGCCTTCCAAAAATTCTAGCTCTTCTGAAGAAACCTTGCTGCCACAGAAAGCTCTGGCCTTCTCTTATATTTCTAAGTAATGTGGGAACCACCACTATTGGAGATTGAATAATCTCTGGAGTGGAGAGTGTTCACCAAGTGGGAGTGTCAGCCCTAAACACGGGGCAGAGCAGATAATGTTCCAAACTCCTTCTGCTCTTCAGTATTCTGCTCCAAGCAGCAGCAGCAGCAGAGTGCTGTAAAATCACCTCCAGGGCAGCTGCAGGGTGCAGTGTGGTCACGTTTGGCACAAGTGAGGGATCCCTTCCTGTCACAGTCAGGCCCTACAGGTTCCGCAGCATCTAATGTTGTTTATCTCTAAACCTTCCTTCTCTGCCCCCGAGACTAGAGGAGTGAATGGGAACTCCCTCAAGTGACTCAAGCCTTTCCTTTGCAAACAGAGGAGCTGTTGTGGGAACCACTCCTCCACCCCCAAACCTTCAGCACAGGCATCTGAGGAAGCCTGCTTTGCTCCAGGGAGGAACGTGGGCAGGAGCCTGAGCAATAAATGTTCTCCATCCCATGCAAACAACAGTGGCTTTGTGTTCAGCTGCAATTAGCCCTCAGTTCAGAACAGCTGGTTAGCACCGAGCTCAGGCCTGGGGGGCTGCTGCAAGGAGGAAGGACAGTTGTGGAAACTCCTCATCGTTTTCCTGGCAATTGGGGTGTCAGCCTCTGGAACAAGCAGACAGGCAGCTGGTTGCTTAACAGCACTCCATGTGTTTTTCCAAAGCCCAGCCTCCTCCCTGTCTCTGCTTTGACAGCCTGCAGCTGGCCAGAGGATCAGAGCTCTTCCGTCAGGTTTGGATCTTGCCAGACACGTGGGATGCCCTGAGTTTGTACCTTCTACCCCAAGCTGGTCCCTTCAGCCTCTACCTCAGAGCCAGGACATGTGTCCCTGCTCCCTCCAACATGCCCAGCTCCAGCTGATGCCAGGAGCCCACCTGCTTTGCCAAAGGGCTGCTGGGATCTCAGTGAGTTCCCTAAACTGAGTTACCCTTATCTCCAACAAACTTAGATTAACAAAGTCTCTGTGTGCTATTATATGTGGTGCATAACCTGCCTGAAAATTGCTGATACAGACACCTGGCAGCATGCAAATAGTTGTATTCAAATAGACATTAGCATGAATAATTAGAAAAATGTATGATTTTGCAGTGGATTTCTGTTCCAGTGCAATGTATTACATCTTTTGGCTCTTAAAATTCAGGTTATAAACTAAATAATTGCTCAGTCTCCCATGGTACATGTCAGAGAGGATTTTTTCCTTTATTTTGCAGCATCTGTCACGTAATCACTGAAAATTCCTGGTTTCTAAGTTACTTTTGGTGCAGATAAGAGAGCCTGTTCCCCTCCAGGGTGTTACTTTTCCCAGTTGTGCTCAGTTTTCCACTTGACATAAACCAGCTTTCAGTCACCAGTCATTTTGGTGAGGTTTTTTTGGCAGAATAAAGTTATTTCAGCTCATTCAGCTAATGAGCTCTTGTAATGGTAACAGGTATAAAAATGACTAAAAGGTGAGTTGTGGTTTTTTCCTGTTATTAAGAGGAGGAGAGATGAGATGAATTATAGGTAGGGAATGTTCTGGCTGGATAAAAACAATTGCTAGCACACTGATTAAGATTCTCTGCTTCTGTCTAGGCAAAGTCTGGCTACATGAATCTCACAGGGATTGATTATTCACCTTCTGCAATACAGCTTTCAGAAAAAGTAAGAGACAAAGAAGGGATGTCTAACATTAAATTAAAGGTAAGTCTTGAGAGAAAGGTAATTGAGGAAATAGAAAGCAATTGAGCCCAAGATTAAATGAGCTAATTGATATTCAGATGTACTCAGTGTACTGAATGAATGATGTCTTTTGAGATTCATTTGTGAGAGAACTCTACCCAAATAAATCTATTTACGGGAAGGTTTTTGGTCTTTATTTGTTTTTTGTTTGCAATAATCATTAAGGCTAACAAGAGTTTCCCTGCTTGGAACAGGGTAGTGGTTTACCAAGTGTCAAGTTCTGTATTTTAGCTGCTACATTCTGAATTTCAGACTTGAGGCAGACGAAGAAATCCTTAAGTGATAGAATGCCTACCATTAGCTGAACAGCAGGAAGCTTGAGAGGCCTTGCTGGAGCAGGGGTGGGAGCAGATGACTTCCAAAGGCCCCTTCCAGCCTCAGCCACGCTGGGATTGTGTGGCTGCCTGTCATTCTGAGCTCTCTGCTGTGCTGTTGTGCCCTCCTGCTCCCTACCTGTGTGATGTCTCTGCTCCTGTGTGTCGGCTGTAAAATCTCTTTGTGGCAGCCTCTGTCTGTTCTCCTGCATTTGTGCAGTGCCTGGCACATGGCAGGGATCAAAGTACAAATAATGATTTAACGAATGAGCTTCGAGTGTGTTAGTTTGAGCTTTAGATTCCAGCAAATAGATCATCACACAATGTGTGGGGAGGAAAGAAGCTGCCATAGCCCTGTGAGTTACCCCTCCCTGAGCACACCCATTGTCAGGATTGAAGCTTCGTATCCTAAAGTCTTGCTTTGCATTAAAGATTCAGCAGTAGAAGATTGTTCTCACAGCTGCAGACTTCTGGTTTAGGTAGAAGACTTCCTGGCACCCTCAGCTGAGCTGTCAGGCTTTGACATTTGCATTGACAAGGGGACTTTTGATGCCATCAGCCTGGACCCCAGCGACGCGGCGGGGAAGCGGCAGCTGTACGTGGCATCCCTGGGCAGGGTGCTGAAACCAGAGGGCTTCTTCCTCATCACCTCTTGCAACTGGACCAAGGAGGAGCTGCTGAACGAGTTCAGAGAAGGTGGGCAGCTGAGCAGAGCCTTCTGCCAGCGTGGGGTTGCTGAAGAAAGGGATGAGGGAATTTTAATGTGTGTGTTAGCATATTGACTTTCCCAGATCAGGATTAGAGGAGGTGGAGCGATTAGTAAATGCTGCAGCCTGTCTTCCCTCTCCTACTCCTGTGTTTGCCAGTGCCAAGGGAGGACAGGTTTGCTGACGCTTTGGAGGTTGGGAATTTCAGTCTAATTACCCTGGGAAAGTGTATGTGTGGCTGGCTGATACTTTTGGGGTCCTTGACGACCAGACCCAGTTCACTCTTTGATTACTCCAAAGTTGGGGTAACATTGTTACCCATGTTTAGGGGAACTGGCAAGTCTGTGACCTTTTCTATCACTTTTGATCCACTTAGGGGTTTTTTTTACATGCCAGTCAGCTCCTGAATCTCATGCCTGAGGCTTGAAACTCAGTGTGGATCTGAAACAACCATCCCTTCTGGGGAACTGAAATTACTGGCAAGTTCTCATCTTTTCTGCCATTAATTTGTGCAAGTCAGCCAGCTAGGATTTTTATTATCCGTGGAAGAGTTTCAGCTGTATAGAGCAGTGGTGCAGTGTAACAATACAGTCCTATAAACTCACAGATTAACTGACTTGCAAGTTTTCCAGACAAATAAAGAATGGTTTGCAAAGGGTTATCCAAGAGGCAAATAAAACAACTTCCTTCTAATAAAAGCATTTCAATTTCTGTCTGGCAGGATTTGAAATTCTGGAGGAGCTGCCAACACCCAAGTTTTGCTTTGGAGGAAGAATTGGAAACAGTGTTACAGCATTGGTTTTCCAAAGGAAAAAAGTGAGGCCATCCATCTTGGACAAATTAGATTAGATGAGAAAAGTCTGAACTTTAAACCTGACAGAAAACCTCAGACACGTGTGTAAATAAATGCTTTTGGAGTGCACAGTAAAATACTATGTATGGAGCTCTGAGGGACTATAAAACATTGCCCTAGAAACATTTCAGCTTTGCATAATTTGCCCATAAATTGTGTCCTTGCTACAACCTCACTTGTTTCAGGGAAGCTGCAAGTTTGCAAGAGAGAGGAAAATCAGATGTGCTAAATACAGAGACCAATATAACCGAATGGTATTTGTTTTTGAAACATAAAGATTATCTGGTATTTAATTTCTGTGCTGGTAAGCAGTGACCTATAGAGGTAAAGGTATCCTACAAAGCAAAAATCTCATTTCTCTGTTGTGCACTGGAATAGGGAACAAGCTTTTGCAATGTAAGTGCTGGCTCTTTAATGAACACGAGGGTGGCTGTTAGGGAGGGAAATGAATACAAAATCCACAGCACTTTCCAAAAAGGACCAGTTGGTACTTTAAATTCAGACTTTCAGACTTAGCATAATTGTGTCTCCTCTGAAGTAGCTCAGCTCTTTTCCCACAGAGGGAGTGTTTTAAATCTCCCTTTCCTGCGTGTGTTCATGCCTGGTCAGTTCCTTTCCCTGATCTCATGAATACATAAAGGTGTGATGTTGCAGCCTGTGGTGTGTGACATATGCCTCCTTCATTATTAACCTGCTATATGGGAATGTCTTTAGAGCCACAATGACAAGAAGTTTTCCAGTGAATTTCTCAGGGTGGATTTTAACTGCATAAATCCAAAAGAATTCAAAGCATAACTATCCATTCCTTGTGTTTTTTTTAATATGTATTTTTTAAACTTCTGTGTGCGATCCTTTTGCTCAATTTCGTTGCCTTCATTTCTTCTGTTTTGTAATCTCAGAATATTGCTGTTGCTTGAAAGGCAGGAAAATGAGATTTCTTCATGCCTCAACAAACACATTTGCAGGTGACAATAAACTTGTTCTTTCAAACATCAAGGAGGCCCTCTTAGGCAATCAGGTTTTGTTTCACAGGCAAGGTCATGTTTGCTTATCAGGGAATTGCTTCTCCTACTTTCCATGCTTCTCCTCATTCCCAGGGCTCAGGAGATCTTTAAGGGTCAATAAATACTTCCAGTCCTTTCCCAGGATAGGAATCAAGGCATTCTTTTGCACAGTGGTGAGTCCTCCCTCTGTGATCCATCTGTTGATGTTTTCAAGATAGAAATCTTACTGCTGCATCTTTTTTGCAAAATGAAATATATTCAATTGGGAGAATGGGTTATCAGCAGTGCTGAAAAAAATTCAGTCCCAGAGTGATTCTTTGTATATTTGGTCAGACTTGGGTTCTAACCTGAGTGCCAAAAGCAAGGCCTTGTTACCGTTTGTTGTAGTCCTGTGTTCTATCCCTGCCCAGCAGCCAGCTGGAATGCTAGGAAATGTAACTGGGAATCCAAACAGAGGATTTTTTTTTAGCATGGTAGCACAAAGGATTCAAAGTACACTGCTGATAACAGCCTCAGTAAAAAAAGGCCTGTGACATTTTTGGCATCAGGTAGAGTTAATACAAGGAAATTTTAATTTTCGAGGACTCTGGCAGGATGTGTTTTGGGCATCTGTTTTATTCCCATCTGTAATATTTGCTAATGAAGGCATGATGTGTATTTAATCATGGGATGAAAATAAAATCAGGACTCTCATGGATTTTCTTTTAATCAATTACTTGGAATTTAACCATAGATTCCCACTCCACAAGATATGGAAGGGTCAGGGCAAGGATTATTTTCACAGAATTGATTATTATTAGTTTTTGTTCTCTGGATAGTATTTTTATATAACTTGTAAAGCTAAAAAATAAGCTTCTTAAAATTGCCTGAAAATAAGGATTTCTGCATCTGAGCTGTAGTTTGCATATTCCTTCAGTCCCAAGCACTTCCAGGTGTCACTGGAGAGCAGAAAAATGCTTGTAAAACATGTTGCAAGAGCTTTATTTTAAGGCAACAGTAACCAAAGGCTTACTATTTAAAATCTGCTCTGTTGGAAACCTGGCATTTTCTGGATAATGGAGTCTAGGAAGCTGCTCAAATACTGACTTAGGCAGTGGGGCGTTTTTGGCTATGAGGATTTGGAAATGACTTGTCCTTGATTTGGGGCAGTTCATGTTGGTGTGATCTCTAAATGTTGATGCATTTCAGCATTTCAGTGTTGATGCAAAACTTGGAAAAAGAGGCAGAGGAATAAGCAGTGATTTAGGAGGAGCAAGTCTTTGCTGGAAGCTGGGGGAGTGCTCCATGATGGTTCCTGAAGGTTGGAATCTTCATGACTGCCCAGCTGTGTGACTCTTGGTTCCAGCTGCTAAATGCAGGAGAATAAATGCAGCATTTGAAACACGTTTCACTCCTATTGTTTTGCTATCTGAAAACTCTGTCTGTGATTTCACTGTCAAATATGAGGTTTGTGGGTAGTAAAATGAGCATCTTCCATGGATCCCAGAGGGGGCTGAGCCCAAGGCTGTTCCTGCAGGACTGAGTTTAGGCTGGATGATGCTGCAGAGCTGGCAAACCTTCCTGCAGTGGTTTTGCATAGAGTGTGGGCAGAACAGAAAGGGTTTGTGTTCCCTGCTTCATTGACAGCATGCTGAAGGATGAAATTCTCCCAGGACTGACCTTTTATTCCTGGCAGATTGAGGATGGGTCTAAGTGCCTGAGCCCAAACAAAGCACCTCCACCAACATCTGTGCCTAGTGCAGCTCAAACCTGGCTCCTGATGCCTTCTATTGCCAAAAACTGTGTTTAGGGATTCTTTTTTGAGGCATTTACTGGGAGAGGCCATTGAATTCATTGCAGGGTTTGTCCTACTGAAAGAGCTTGGAGCATTTTACTCTGGAATTTTATGGGATTTATCACAGAGCTGAACTGTCAGGATGAAATATCCGAGAGAGGTGAACAAGCGATATTAATGAAATAATTATTGATTTGAGATGTCTGTTCCAGGAGAGTTTCTACACATGGGACTCTGCTAGAGTGTCAGGTAAATGGGTTCTCAAGACAGAAAGCCTTTGCCCTTTCAGCATCACAGTACCTTCTTTAAATAAGTACTCCTATAATCATTTTTATAGGGAAAAAAAAGTGAGAAATACCAGACATGAAAATCATGGCACAACTGAATGAACACAGAAAATTCAGAAGGAAGGATAATGTTTCCTTAGTCTTGACTTCCTTTTTGGTGACCAGCTTGTTATCTGCAAGAGAGGCATGTTCATTTGATGGCTCTTAAGGAGCAGGAATAGTTCAAGAATCCTGGAATGATTTGGGTTGGAATGGACTTTAAAAACCATCTCATTCCAACCCCTACCATGGGCAGGGACACCTCCCACTAAACCAAGTTACTCCAAACCCTCCCCAGCCTGCCCTGCAGTGCTGACCATAGGCTGCTTTTCTAAAGGTTGATTTTTCTTTTTTGAAGGCTTAGGAGATATGAAATGAATATTCTGTTCTTGAAACTCAGTATAATTTTGTGGTGTAACATGAAGAATTTCTGGGAGCTACAACTGTTTTTTAAGAGCTGTTGGATTACATCAGAAACACCAACAGAATTATGGCAGCTGCTTTTCCAGACAGGGCCAGCAGTGATGTAGCATGTGATTACAGGCTCTCTGTCCCATCAGGAGAATATTCCTGCAAATCATTATTGAGAGCATCGTTGCAATGCATCACTGAGGCTGAAATAGCTGTTTGCATTATGGGCTCACCTTCTGGAATCCAAACCCACTGTTGCAACATCATTTCTGAAATCTGGGAAGAGCCAGCTGCCTTGATTGTATCATAGGATTTGAGGTGTTTAACACCTATAACAAAGGAGATTCAGGGTTGTGGGATTTTTTGTTTGTTTGTTTGTTTGTTTACTTTGTACTTTTCCAACCAATGTTAAAAAGGAGCTTTCAGATATTTGGGGTTTTAAACCTGCAGTTGCTGTTTACAGCAAAGCTCATTATACCTGGGTGAGGAAGTGCATGTCCCACCACACAGATCTCAGGTGTGATTCTCTGGAGAGCAAACAATGTTCTCTCATTGAATTTGTATCAGAATTATTTCAGTTCTACACTGGCTGTGAAATCTGCGAGCCCAAAGAGTCAAATGAATGGGCAAATGAGGGGATGAACTGAAATCCCTCATTTGGAACCACTTGGTTTGTTCCCAGGAGTGCAGGGTGAGGCCAGGTGTGCAGGGCACAGCAAACAGGTACCTGCAAAGCTGCACAGCTGAGCTGACACAGCCTCTTTGGAGTTATTTTTATGTAAGGACAAGTTCTTGAATAGCTTTTCTGGTGCATTAGGCACAGCAGGCTTCTCTCCATCGCTGACAGTGGCTTCCATGTATTTCTGCATTCCAGGAATGCACTGGCAGCACTGTAGCCATTGTGAGGAAAATCTGCCTGTGCATATACTCTGCTGTGTCTGTTCTGCTGTAAGCCAGGGTGCCTGGTGTAAGGCTGCCAAATTTCCTGTTATTTCATACCAGACAAAATCTTTAAGCGTGGTATTTAGCAACATACAGCAAAATTTTCAGTGTTTTGGCACCGGGATTGCTTCCCTGATCTTAGCATGCCGAGAGGTGCAGAACATGGCTTGCTGCAACAATAGCTGCTTCATTTTATAGGCCCTCCAAGCATTTTAATGTATGGAATCATCTCCTGTAAAATAGGAGAGCACAAAGAAAATAATTGGGCCAGGGCTTTGCAAAGCCATGTGGAGATCTGCCTTTGAATTCCTGTTGCTTGCTGCCTTTTGTGGGATGAGAGGAGGGGGAGGCTGCCCTGCACAGCCTCACCTGCTCTGGGTGGTGCACGGCTCTATCCCATGCTTTGGCTGCAAGTAGGTTGAGCATGACCTAACCCTTGTGGTAGCAGCTAAATTGAGGAGCAATTAATGGCTACCAAGGGCTTTCAGTGAAAGGGGATGAGGTGTTATAGCCTCCAGACAAAGGAGGAAAAGGAACACTGGCCTGTTTTGTTTAACACAAATAAGGGAAAAGCCAACCTGCGGCTTAATTTCCATTTGTTAGGTAACAGTATAGCTTGAAATGAGCCCATTTCTCTGTTACTGGAAATTAAGCTGAGTGCTGTCAGGCAAACCAGCTGCTGCCAGGTAACACATAAATTCTGGGTAATCACAAGGGCATGAGCCCGTGCTGGAGAAGCAGAGCTAATAGAGCCCAGTGAGGGAACAGACACAAACCTCAGCACAGTCACTGCAGCAGCCAGGTATGCATGGACAGTGTCATGTGTCAAGTAGAGGTGAGGACAGTGTGCTTATATAAAGAAATTCTAGCTGTTGATAGGGCTGAGAACTGAAATTCAAGCAGAAGGATCTTTCACCCAAGTTTTCAGTAGTGATTAGCCTTGCTGGGTGCTGCCCTACCCCAGGGCTCCTCAGCTCCATGGGTGCTGCACTGCTGCTTATCCAAGGTAGGGCGATGCTTTGGGGCATGTCTGCAGCTGCCTCTGGCTTTCTGGATGATGGACAAATAACTCTGGGCTTATATTAAACCAATTGAGACCCAAATGTGGCTGACAAAGTGATGAACACATCCAGGCTCCCTTATGTATTTCATGGCCTATTTATTTTATCCATCAATGTTTCCATTGCTCCCAGTCTGGGGCACCCAGATCAGGTGTCACACCCTCTGCCAAGGCAGGGAGGGAGGCAGCAAGCACAAAGCTGTTGCATGTGTGCAGCAAATGGCCTGTGACATAAAAAAGGGATTTTTAAGTTTGGTGGAAATCCCACAGTATGCCAAATGTAGTCAGAACTACACTCCTCATCTCAGCCCTCTGCACAGCAATGCTTCACGTGTTTAGGGCATCTGTGATTCAGGTACTTCGTGACACAGAGCACATTGATCGTATTACAGAGATAAGCTCATTCCCTGGGTGTGAAATAGTAAAAATACTTCTGCTTGCTGTTATAAGGATTTTGTGGACTTGAGGATTTCCCCTGAAACTGAAGGGTGTTCCTGGAGACCTTTGGGGTAGCCAACACGTCCCTGTAAGTATGTGGCTCCCAGCACAGCTGGGTGACTGGGACATCAGCCTGTGGCTGGGACACTCTGGCTCTCTGGCCCTGGGCAAGCCCTTACCTGTGTTCTTTGCCTGCCAGGAGAAGCAGGATAGACACATAACTGGGATGGCTCAGGTGCTTGGAAGGACAGGTCAGAGTCCTTGTGAAAGGCACAAACTTCTGAAATTGTTGGTAACCTTGGTGCATACGACATGAATAACAACAAACTGGAGAGACAGTGAAGCATTGGAAAGGCTACATGGAAAGAAGGCTGTAACTGCAGCCAGATCCTGTGTACAGAGAGTGAAGGAAATGCTGTCTACCCACAGGGCTTAGCACTGCTACATTGACATGTCTTAATGGCTTGGGCCCCAGAATCACTTCAGAAGGACCGTGGGGATCATTAGATTTTTTCCTATCCACTGTTTCCATCCCCATCAGGAAGGCTCCCAGTCAGTGGGTAGCAAAGGCACTGACATCTGAGACAAAACCACAAATTAAATCAGCTCACAAATGAACTGAATGAATTTTCTCTCCATGAAGACTAAACTCTCTTGGTCAGTTCTCTAAAGCTTGAAAGTTATTTATTTTCTTTTCCCCCCTTCTGACAAAGGGAAGAAGCACTGTCCGGAACCAGGGCCTTTGGGCAGCCAGTTATTTGAACAACATTACTGAAAATACTGTCTGTGCAAAACAGGTTTGTGCTTCAGCAACAGGCTTTCACATGTGCTGGGAATTCTCCACAGCCAGCTCATCTGCTGGGAAGCACAGAGGATGAGAGGCAGAAAATGCTGGGTTTGGAGCGAGCTGCAGAAGCAGACAGAAAACAACTTTCTGCTTGAGTCTTGGAGCCCAAGGCTGCCACGGGAATGGATTCAATTACGCTCTGAGCTTTATTGCTGAAATATTCCACTGGGAAACCATAAAAAAACATTTTCAGACTTGATTCCCGAAGTTCTGGAAAAGGAGTTAGCAAGTGTTTTATTGCTACCAGTCTCAACACGTGATAAGAAAAGCAAATACTGAGTGGGATGGAGGAACATGATGCAAAAGCCCCTTCACATCATCAAACCCTTCTCCCTGTTCATCACCCACTCAGACTGGCCACTCCTGCTTAATTTTATGTGTACTGAGCACGGAGCCACTTTTTTTGAGATCAGCCCTCGCTGTGTTGGTGGGAGCTGCTCCTTTGTTAAGTATCTGCCCGCTACTTCTGCTTGCCTCCCTCTTTCTTCACTGCATTAAATACTAAGTGACAAATCTTCCTCGACAGTAATTTGTTGTCCTGGGCAGTGCTCAGCAGGGCAGGACACCCGGAGCCCTGCTGAGCTCACAGCCACAGCCTCTCTTGCCATTCATGCCCTTACTTGTCCCTCACTTGTCCCTGCATGCCGTCCCCAGCACCGTGCCCGGCCATCCAGCCGGGTGGATGAAATTCAGCCCCAGATTCATTCCTGATGGCATCTGTGTTGTCTGCTCGCATATGTTTAAGATTAATGTTTGGGCTCTGTTTTGTAATGAGTCCTAAATCTTCCTTTTAGCTGTCATGTCGTTTCCTTGTTCGCTCGTTACGCTCGCTCTCGGAAGGAGCCCGCATGCTGTGCGTGGTGCAGCCTGGGTGGATGGAAAATGTCACTGAGAGCTCAGTGCTGCTGAAGGCCATTCCCACGTGAAGCCAAGCAGATGTACCTCTCCTCTCAGCACTGCAGGGGACCCATGGCCCCTTCCTAAACAGGCTTCAAGGGAACTGAAGAGGGACTTGGGACAAGGGGCTGGACTGACAGGACAAGGGGGAACAGCTTCAAACTGACAGAAAGTGGGGTTGGATGGGATATTGGGAAGGAATTGTTCCCTCTGAGGCTGGGGAGGCCCTGGCACAGGGTGCCCAGAAAAACTGCGGCTGCCCCTGGATCCCTGGAAGTGTCCAAGGCCAGGTTGGATGGGGCTTGGAGCAGCCTGGGATAGTGGAAGGCATCCCTGCCCATGTCAGGGATGTGGAACTACATGATCTTTAAAGGTCTTTTCCAACCCAAACCATTCAATGATTCTATGAAAGGGTGAGAAAAATTAAGGAGCGGGATTTTTATTCACTGGTGGGTGCAGGGGCGCATGGTGTCCATCTGTGATGCGCCAAAACTTCAGCGCTACTTCTCGCGGGGACCCTTCAATGAGCTGCTGGTGCGTCCGCTTCTCCTGCTCCTGCCCGGGCCGGCCGGGCCACCAGGAGTCACTCTCGGCCTCCGAACGGGC
>NW_005054369.1:1560631-1567897 GCF_000277835.1 Geospiza fortis | reverse complement strand
GGGGGGCACGGCGGAGGAGCCGCCCGGGCGGCCGGAGGGAGCGTGGGGCGGTGGGATGTGTGTCCGGAGCGGCGGGGGTGCGGGATGCTGAGCCCGACGTGCGGGGATGGGCGGCTCGCCGGAGTTTGGGAGCGGGCAGCGAGCGGTCCTCACCCGCTCCGAGCCCTCTGCCTTTGCCACTGGAATTATTTCCTGCGAAAGGATCAACACGTGCTTTCCTTTCTCCGGGCTCGGTGCTGCTCCGGGGGGGCTGAAGCTCGGGTGCCGCCGGGCTCGGTGCAGCCCTGCCCGGGTTCGGGGTCTCACGGGGGCTGAGCCGTGCCTGAGCATCCCCGCGGAGATGCTCCAGCTCTCCCAGGGCCGGCGCTCACTTCCCACCGTGCCGTGCCTCGCGTTTCACTCCTGGCACGTGTGAGGTGGCTCGGGGCAGCCGGACAGACGGACAGGCCGGTCCCCCGGGTGTCTCCAGCCCCCGAAGCTGCTGAGGTGGGACACGGCAGCGCCTTGCAGCGTGCAGTGCCCTGGCAGGGGGGCTGTCCTGGAAAGCCTGAAAGTCTTGTTTCTCCATTCAGTGACGTCAGGTTGATCGGGTTCTAAGGTACGTGAAGGTTTCACGTACAGCTGTACGCAGAGATTTCACGGCTAAGGGGCTTTTCCTCAATAATTTTAATTTACTTGACACAGAGAGAGTTTGTAACAGCGCGGTGCCTGTCACTGAGCTGTGCCGCTGCCTCTCGGTGCCGTGCGGTCTCCACAGACGCTGGTGTACCTTGGCAGCTCATCCCCTCCTTAGGAAATCCTCTGGAGTGAAAAGTGAGCGTAATTTGTTATGAAATAGGCTGATAGACAAAACTTCACTTGGCGATTGAAACCAGATGTGCATAGTTTCCTTTTGAATCCTCGAGCAATACTAAAAGTCTGTTTTGACAGATTAAAAACTACTTGCAAATTGCAGAGGTAGCAGTGTTTTGTGATAACCCAGTAAAAACACGGAGGGCTGCGAGCATCTCTGCCCAGTGTTGGGTATTTCCGAGCACAGGGGATGCTGCTGCCATCACAAAGCACAGATTCCTTTGGCCTGCCTCTATCGTGGGCAGAAATATTTACCAGGGCTTGGCTGAGGGCTGGAAAAAGAAATAAAGAAACCCCAAAACAGTGTAGATAATGTTTCTAGAGAAAATATTTGGGGTGGGTCATGAAACAGATTAATTAGAGTGATAGTGAAAAACATGAATTTCAGAGCGGTTTGCTCTGTCCGTACCTCTCGTGGCTCGGTGCAGGTTTGAAGTGAGCTTCTGATTTATTTCTTCATTTTTGAGAGTCCTGTGGAGCCTGAGGATGCTTGTGGCAGTGGGTGTGTCACACCCAGCTGTGGCACGGCCCTGCTCAGGGGGGCAGGATCGGGGCTGGAGGCACTTTGTCGGGAGAAGCAGTGCTTCCAAAAGTAGGGGGAAAAGCCCAGCCAGAACAACCTGCCCTGGAATTGCTTCCTTCTCTCCACTTCACCACCCTGCCCAGCACAGCCACGTGGAGCACGGCCACGCGTGCTGCGTTTGCTGCTGGATCCCTGGCTCCAGCCCTGCTCACTCCCAGCCTCAGCCCAGAGGAGGGAGGGAGGGGAAACTTCTGTGACTTCCAGCTCTGCACAGGGCCGAGGTGTCCAGGAACCACAGTGGTTATAGAAAGCAGATGGCCTTTCGCTGTAAATGCAAAACTTTGCATAGAAAATCTGTGCAGATCAGTTCGGTGGATAATTGATTTGTGCAAGTGAGATCCAGATTTTTGTATATGGAGATCAGGCAGGCTGTGGGACAGAGCCAGCACCAATGTAGGTTAATTTTCAGCTATGGATACCTGCATAAATAAATACATGTGTGTATAAATATGCACACATGCAAATAGGCAAACATATACCAATAAAAATCCCCAAATCTGCATTGGTTAATTATATGCAATATTTTTTTTTCTAGTAGTAGCAAAGGATTGCTTCACTCTCAGCAAAAGTATAAGCAGAACAAGATACACAACTTTTTGCCAAAACACCTGTATTTGTGTGCAGAACTGACACCATGGGCTGTGTCCTGAGGGATGGGGAGGGGAATGAGCTTTATCCCACTTGTCTATTTATTATTGCTGGTAGATTTCTGATTTCTCAAATGGCAGCTGTATGGTTTGAGACTCTTCCTCCTTTTTTCTTTCTTTCTTATAATGTTGCATAGAATTTCTGCTTTTATTTGCCAGGACGGAGGTGGTTTGCACTTGCCTGGTAAAATCTCAGATGGAGAAGAGGGCACCCCAAGCTGAAAGGGTGGTTTTGGTTTTGTTCCCTTCCCCCTCCCGTGTCACGTGGTTTGTCAAATGATGTTGCTGGGAAATAGTCCTAATGAACATTAATCTGTGGCAGGGCAGACTTTGGACCAGCGGGCTGGGACAGGGCGAGGTGCCAGAGATGCTCAGAGCTGTTTGGAGAGCTGGGTCCAGTCTCCTTCCCACATCCCAGGGGAGGGACAGGGCAGGCAGAGCCTTTGTGTCAGATCTGCACTCACCACAACTCTCTCCTGGAGTGAAAATCCCTTCAGAAAGACAAGTTTTATTCCCATGGCTGTGGGGGACCAGGGCAGCAGAGGAGCTGGGATGTTGCTCCTCTGCAGCTCCTCATGCAAACTCTCTCCTTGGCTGACATTTTTTGCTCCTTTCTCTCCCAAAACGGGAGGAGGAGGAAGAGGAAGCAAGCCTGCTGACTCGGGGAAACAGAACTAAACAAAACAAAACAAAAAAAGAAAAATAAAAGCAGGTCTGCCGAGCAGCAGAGAGCTGTGGGTGCCGTGGGTCTCACGTGTGGTGGGAGCCACAGCTCCCTTTGCAGGGGTCCCTGCAGGGCTGGGCAAAAATATCACCAAAACAACAGCCTGCTCCTCAGAGAGCTAAATATAAACTCAGAGGGCGAAGAGGAGGGAATTTTCCACCGTGCTACTCCTCTGTGCCTGCCAGCCTGCCCAGTATGAAGCCTGTGGCTGCTTCCCCAGGGAAGCTCCTGTCCCTGATCCCCAGCATGTCATGGAGTGAGTGCCACCACTTTCTGCAGGGATGAGGCCTTCTGTGAATTCCTTGGAATTGGTCAGGACACGGGCAGACCTGAGCCCTGGAGCTCTGGTGCTGCCCACAGGTCTCCCCACGAGCAGTGGCCGTGTTGTAGTTGTGAAAAAGGATTTCTCCAAGGTCACACTCTGTGCCTGCAGCTGCAGCCTGGCTGCCCATGACCCTGCTATTTCTGCAGAGCAGCGATGCAGAACGTGGCTCTGCTACAGGGAGCACATCCATGGCCTGGTTTGTTTTTCCAAACTTTTCTGAGCTGGCTGCCTTTAGGGAGACAAAAATTCCCAAGCAAGAGCCTGGCTGGGATGGTGCATCTCAGTGCGGGCTGTGGATGTGTGGGGGTCTTTTGTCATCGACAGGTGAGGTGGGGATTGAAAATTAAGAAGTGTGGTGAAATTCCAGCCAGAATTTCTCCTGGCTTCAGGTGGTTTATCCATGAATTTTGTAGCCTGTGGTGTTGGATATATGTGATATTGCATCTTGTGCATCTGACATATGCTGTGTAAGATAAATAAGATTTGATGTTTGAAGTTTCTTTGAAGTGCAGGGAGGAGTGAACTGCACTAGACTGACCTGGAGGAGCAGCAGCAAACCCCGTGTAAAGCAAGCCTGCTTCCAGCACTGCTTGCTGTGGGTCCCTGCATGGATGGGTGGGAAGTACCAGGCCAGTTTGCCTCAGTAATCACTTCATTTGAGTAATATTTTAAGAACTGGTTGAGTGAGTGTAAAAAATCTGTTCTGGTGCGTTGAGTTTCTGTACCTCCCCCCCTAAAAGTGTACCCAAGGGAGACTTGGTCATGGTTTTTGCTTTTAGAGGATTAAATATAGCAGCATCATTGGTGTCACTCCTCTGTAGTCCATTTGAAGCATCCCTTGGGCCACATCATTCCCTGGATTTGTGGCTGCTGGCCATGGCTTTTGCTTTCAGCAGCCAGGGCTCGGGGCTGGCTGTGCGGTAGGTACGGCACCGTGCTGAAAGAGGAGTTTGACTTTTGTGCTTACAAATCCTTACCTCTCCTAGGGTTTGTAAAAAATGGGATCTGGCAAGCTCTGATCCAGCAGCTGGAAAACCTGCTCTCCCTCTGTCTGCTCAGAACCAGCCCCTGACAGGAAGGAGCAGGGGTTCTTTGGATGGCTGAGGAGGAGCAGGGCTGGGGAGGACGTGGTGCAGGAGGATGTGGCTGCCCAAGAGACTCACCCCTCATCCTGCTCCTAAAGCCAAGGGCATGAGTTAAAGTGTGTTACTTACTTGCCTTAAGGTATCTTTTTTGTGCTTTACCCTACGACAGCCCTTGCAGTGACCCCAGAGAAGCTTCATGCTCATCTGCCCCAGTTGTGCAAGTGCCATCATCACTGTTCTGCACCAATGGGAAATGTTAATTATAAGGAAAAGGAGTTAATGCAGACAACTGGTCTTCTCTGCTTAGGGCAGCCTGGCAGCACAGTTAGGCCAGGTGGAGCTGGCCATTTCTCGTTTCAAGTGATGTGGGAAAGTCACAATAACTGTGATTTTTGTGTTTCTGTGACTGCCTTAACCTTACTGAGAGCAGCCTTCTGGTGTGCTGGGCAATAGTTGTCAATGCTATGAAATTATTTCAAGTGTATATATTATTATCCCAGTTACCAAGTGCTTTGGGGTTTTTTTGTCCCAGCTGGTACAAATGAATATTGTATAATATTTTCGAAAGGACAAGTTTTAATATTATGAACTAGGTGCCAAAAGCTACAATTGTGTGCCAAAGCTGAAGAGCCATTATAATTATAAAGATACAGAAAGCATTGGAAATATCCATTTTTGGGTTTGTAGACTCTCTGTTAACTCAGAAAAACAGTAAAGCCTAGAGAAGCTGTGGCTGCCCCAGGATCTCTGGAAGTGTCCAAGGCCAGGTTGGACAGGGCTTGGAGCAGCCTGGTTTGGTGGAATTTGTCCCTGGCCATGGCAGGGGGTTAGAATGAGATGCTCTTTAAGGTCCCTTCCAGTCCAGGCCATTCTGTGATTATTGGGCTGTCAGTTGTGCTGTAAATGAGATGCAGTGCAATGGATGGTACTTCTCAGAGTGAAAGCATCCTGAATGAAGATGTACATTGCCAAAATATAAATGTTTCATTTAGAAACTCTCACCCACATTTTCAGTCGTGCATGGTTTGTGTTGTTGGTAGAAATTATTTTTCTTGTGGTGGTTTCAGATGTAAGTATTTGAAACTCCATTTAAAGAAAATTTCCAGCCCTGCAGTGTGATGGGTTGTGCTGTCCATGCCCCCCCTGTGCCTGTCTAGTGAACCCCATCATACACCAGCAAGGTGGCAGCTTCCAGAGGAGCTGGACAAGAGCCAGGCCAGCCTGTGGAGGAGCTGCTCTGTCAGGCCACCCCCCTGACCCCTGCACATCCCACCCTGGGACACGGGACTGCTCTGTGCATCACCATTTCTAGTAATCTTATGAGTTAATTCTTGCTAGAGCACGGACTCAGTGATCTTAAAGGTCTTTCCAACCTAATGATTCTGTGATTCAGTGTCTTTCAGAAAGGCCCCCAGTGCAGAGATAAAGCTGTAGCACTGGCTGAGAGCCTCTGTACAGCCATTTGTGATGCTGTAGTTTATTGCAATGATTACTGGCTGTGTTGTTCAGGAAAGAATTGCGCTTTGCCCTTGTCTGGATCTGCATAGCTCCATCTTCCTGCTGTGCTGGGAGGTGTCCCACTGCTGGTCTGAGGGAGCTGCTCAGCTTCTCCTGCCCTCTCTGAGGCAGCCAGGTCACCCTCAGCAGTTACCACTCCACGTTCCCCCTGTCTTGTGCTGTACCTGAGTCTTGATGCCCCCCAGTTACTCCTGGAGTCCCCTCCAGACCTTGGGTAGAGGTGGGGGAGGCTCCATGGAGTGCAGAGCACAGAGGCTGTGCCATCCCTTCTCCTGGAGACCCCAAATTTATCCAACCTCTGGACATATCCCTGCATGCCTGGGTGATCTACTGCACCATGCAGGAGCCTGGGCTCGTGCCCCTGCCTTTGAGGTGAGTGGCTTTTAAGCAATTTAATTTTTTGGGGCGTACCTTAACATCTCTGTCACCAACTGTGCTGGTTGCATCTCTCTGTTCTGTACCACCACGCTGTTCTCTGTATTTAGCACTTTGCTGGTCTCAGTCACTTACAGAGCACTGGTTTTCCTGTTTCCTTCCCAATTACTGCCAGAAATATCGCATGGCATAGGGTGGCAGTGCAGTTTCTGCTGCAGCCAGTGTCACCAGTTACCTGCAGCTCTGTTTGGGATGTGCCAGTAAAGGGTTATCAGTAGCTGTCATCCACTCCTGTGCCTTTTAATGAGGTGTTTTATACCAGTGCTCCCTTTCACCTGCACAAAGGCTCCAGGTGAGGGGAGAGCTCTTTGCTTGGTGCTGTAATTGTGATTCCTGACTCCCTGACCTTGCTCTGAAACCAGAGCCTTGCTGGGCTCGAGGTCTCACCCCCACTTTTACCAGGCTGCTTGTGCCTGTGCTCAGGCACCATCCGTGCTGATGGCTCAGAGGACTTTTTGGCATGATCTTATAAAACTGAAGGTGTAAATTTACTTGGAGCTGTTGTTTAAGAAGGATCTATATTTAGTGCCTGCTGTTTAATATCATCCCAGGTTACTCCTGACAAATGTGACTGTGTTGTTTTCATTTCTGCTCAGGACAGTGATGTTTATATTGTCTATTTCTTCCTTTAATGATTCTACCATTCTTTCTGTTGTTGTCAGTGTGACTTCTTATTGTCCTTAACATCTATAAAATCCCCTGTATCTTGTTTTCTAAGAGAACCTGCTGTTTAACTAGCAGTCTCATTCATTTAAGGTGCTGCCCTTATTTGAGGCACTTCATAATGATTTACAAATTCCAGGATTCATTAATCCTGTCGCTCATTAGGGTTGCAAGCTGATACATGTTTTTTCCATGTGATGAAGGTGGACATTTTTGCTGCCCTATTTGTCCTGGGCAATCATTCACGTTTGTGCACTGACAGAATACCTGGCTTGGTTCCCTTCCTGGCAGCTTTGGAGCAGGGATGGGATGCAGCATTTAGGTCAGTTCTCCTCGGGATGCTGTTTCAGGAGTGGCTTTTGTGCTCCACACCACGCTGGTGCTGGGGCCAGCCCATCTGTCCTTTGGGCTTCCCCTTTCTGTGGCACAAGGGA
>NW_005054369.1:1542352-1560568 GCF_000277835.1 Geospiza fortis | reverse complement strand
AGGGTGCAAAATGCAGATTTTTAATTTCTTTTCCCCCTTTAATACTGCCTATTCACGCTGTCATAAATGAGCTCAAGGAGTGAAGGACGGAACTGTGTTCCTGCCAGCCCAAATAAAACCAGGGGCTGTTTGCATTTCCACTTACTTCTTAAAATTTTTCCTCACCTGCAAAATGGGCTGCAAAACCTGGGCTTTTATGGCTGCTAAGCTGCAGTGGAGCTCATCCTGCCCTGCTCTATGGGAATCCTCTGTGCATTACTTCTCTGGCTGGGCAGTCCCCCGGTGGGTACCTTGTGTGCCAAAGCTGAAGAGCCATTATCATTATAAAGATACAGAAAGCATTAGAAATATCCATTTTTGGGTTTGTAGACTCTCTGTTAACTCAGAAAAACAGTAAAGCCTAGAGCAGCTGTGGCTGCCCCTGGATCTCTGGAAGTGTCCAAGGCCAGGTTGGACAGGGCTTGGAGCAACCAGGTTGGTACCTCAGGCTTGCTGGAGCTGTTCCCCATGGGAAGCATCTCATTGCTGGCCCTCAGGGACCCCTGATGGAGCCAAACCTGCAGAAGGTTTGGGCTCTACGTGCTGCTGACACCTCTCAGGAGCCCTGAGTGTGTTACAGCAACAGATTCCGTATTGTCCCAGCCTCGCAAGCGTCTCCCTGGATATTAAAAACACCAGCTGAAAGCCAAGTCCAAGCTCTCCATGAATGACTCTGTGGAAATGCTGTTGGGCACGTTTCAGTGCTGCTTTGGCTTTGATTTAGGCAGGTAAACACCGTGAGTGGGTGTTTGCTTTGACTTCTCCCTCGTAGCCAAAGACTTCCTTTGAGGGCAGGCGCAGCCTCCAGTGCTGTTCCCCATCACAGCAGCAGCCCAGTCTGCCTGTGGCTGGCTCTTGGCAGGGCCTTCCCTGCATGCCTGGGCCTCGTGCTGCCCAGCAGCAGTGGGAACCCCCAGGATTTCCTCAGGATCAGCGATGCCCCCTGCCCAGGGCTCTGCAGAGCCTGGTGCCTCCATCTGGACGCATCCCAGTTGGGATGATTCTGCAGGGTGACATCCCTGGCTGGCATCTCCTGCTTGTCCCACACTCTCTCTGCTCTGTTCCCCTTGAATCTACCCAAAATCACCTGCAGGGTGGCTCTGACACCACAGATAACCTTTACCATGTGGCGGGGTGGTCGCTGGGGGAGGCAGGGTGGGTGCAGCCCGTCCTCTCCTTGCCCTGCTGCACCAAGAACTGTGCTCATCACACATTCCCCCATCTCCACCAGAGTTACAAACCCGGCTCCTTGGCAGCCCCTGCACGTAGGAAGCATCTTCTGGTAACAGATTGTTGTGTATTTAATGAACCCAAGGAAAACAAGGCAGGCAAAGGCTGCGGGGCGAGGCGAGTTTGCTCCTCAGTCTGCCAAATTCCCCCTCCTTCAGACAACCCACAGATGTTTGGCTGCTCCTGCCCTAAAGAGATTTATGGAAGATGCAGGGCTTGGAAATTTATGGAAGTGACAGTGTGGGCAAAGGTTTGCTGACCCCATAGGGCTCCTTCCCTCCCTGCCCTGGGCCTTCCCCTGGCTGGTGTTGGTGGCAACGGGTGGACAAACAGCATGGAAAGTGCCTTTGGGTCGCTAGGAGGATTAATAAAGGCTCCAGGTTTGTCTTTCAGGAGCCCAGGAGCTCTTTGAAAGCCATTTCTCAGCTGAGGAATGAACCCCCAGAGCCTGCCCAAGAGCCAAAGTATTTTGGCCTAATGCAAACAGTGTGGGGTATGCAGGTGACAGCAGGCACGTGTGTCACCCTGTGTGGGCACAGGGCCCATCCACTGAAACCATCTGAAATTGTTTTTATACTGCCTGCTGAGTTCAGGGAGATAATTTCAATTTTTGGAAGGTTCTAAGTGATCATTTTGTTTGGCTTCACACGAGGGTTCTGCAGTTGCACTCTCATGAAGGGGAGGTGGTAGAAGATAACATGGACTCTGGCAGGTGATCCACGCATCCAGGATTTTCCTGCTTTAGATCCAGGCATGTCCATAAGGGCTGTCAGCCTCTACCTGATTGCCATCTCAGCCTTGCAGAAGGGAGGAATCTGACTTACGAGCAGCATCCAGACTGGCTCTGACAGCGATGGTGGTGTTGTGGGTCTTGGCAAGTGTTCCCCAATTGCTCAGTGAGATGTCCCAGATCCTGCTCCTGCTTCAGCTGGGTGGGTTTTCAGTGGTCACTGCTGAGCAGCAGCGTTACAGTCGGTGCTGCAGCGCTGAACTCGCTTTGCATCTCCAGGATCTGCTTCTCACAGGGACCCTGAGAGCTCTGGAGCCAGCAGGGAAGCCTGGGCTGGCTGAGAATTCCCCTAATTGAGGGTGGGAGGCCCTGGCACAGGGTGCCCAGAGCAGCTGTGGCTGCCCCTGGATCCCTGGCAGTGCCCAAGGTCAGGTTGGACAGGGCTTGGAGCAACCTGGACACATGGAAGGTGTCCCTCTCCATGGCTGGGGTTTGGAATGAGATGAGATTTAAGGTCCCTTCCAAGCCAAACCATTCAGTGATTCTAGCCCTGAGAGCATTATTACGTGCCTGTAAGCACATGGAGGTTGTTTGACAGAGACAGGTACTCTGAGGGGTTCAGGAGCTATTTGAAGTTGTTTATGCTTGAGAAGTGAGTCAGTAACAGCAGTGTGGTGGGGCTGACTCCAGCTCTGACATCTCAGGCTGTGTAAGGGAAAAGAATATAAGGAAGGAACAAGAATTGGTTTTTGTGTCTGTTTACTAGAGCAGCATGCTCTGAGCAGTAATTAAAAGTAAACCCAGACCGTGCTGCCTTGTTCAGCATCCCTACTTGTTGAGATTAAGCAGCCAAAGCAATTCTCAATTCAGCAATTCCTCAGCTTTTGGGAGCGTGGCCAACGCTCACAGTGTCTCACAGACCACTGCAAATTCTTGTAATAAATCTCACAACTGGGCCGGCGGGGGAAACCCACAGAAAGGTGAGATGGACCAGCAGGCTGGACTGCTGCTGCTGCTGCTTCAGCTGCTCTTCTCCAGGGACAACCCTCCCAGGGCCAATACTTCCATGGAAATACCACTCAAAGGTAGCAGTGGAATAATGAGCGGAATAGACAACAATTGCTCACAGAAAATGTGTAATTTCTGTGGTCATTGGGACTGGGATCAGCAGTAGGCTCTGTCTGCACAGCCTCCACTTCCAGGGATGGGGCAGCCACAACTTCTCTGGGTAGCCTGTGCCAGAGCCTCACCACTCTCACAGGGAAGAATTTTTGTTAATATCTAATCCAAGCCTACTCTCTTTCAGTTTGTCCTGCTGCTTCCCAGGGCTCCTGGCTTGCACCCCTCTCTTGCTGGTGGCTGTTTTGCAATGACTAATTTTGCTTTCTTCTTTTCCTTTTCAGTTGCCAGGGAGGAAAAGGCAAAGTCACTGCCAGCACCATTTCCTTCGAGCTAAAGATGTTGAGACAAAGCACCTCTGCCCCTGCCCTGTCCTTTCAGTCCTTCTGCTGCTGGTGTGCCCAGGACTCCCTCCCCTGCCACTCCTGTTCCCTAAGAGCACGGGGGCAATAAACCTGTTACCCAGGTAGTTGCTGTGTAATTTTCCTTAATTCCTTATTCCTTTTCTTGTGAGTGCTTGTTTGCAGTTGAGGCTCAACCCAAGCACGTAGATCTGGGCATGAGCTTGGACTTGAGGCTCTCCCTGGGGATTTGGGGGTGTTTGGATGTGTGGTTTGGGGCTTGGAGTGCAGGGGACCCTCTGCCTTGTGTGACTTTGGTGTCAGGCTGAGGCAGTGCCCAGACACGTGGAGCAGGGGATGGGGCTGAAACAAGAGTTTTGTTTGCTTGGTAATTCATTTATGGCTGTGGGCAGGACCCTGGTGTGGCTGTGGTTCCTGGTAGTGAGGGTTAGCTCAGGCTCCATCTGTGGTGGCTGCACGTGGCAGTTTTGGTTGCTAATGTGGCTCCATGGGATGGGCGCTGTCCTGGGAGACCTCGAGCTCCTTCTGGCTATGGATTTCCTAGTGTGGCTGTAGTTCAGGGAGACAATTTCAATTTTTGGAAGGTTCTAAGTGGTCATTTTGTTGGGCTTCACATGAGGGTTCTGCAGTCTTAAAGGTTTTGTCCATCCAGGCTGCCCCACCCTGGCAGGGCAGGTGAGCTCTGGGCTGTGCTGGTGAGATCCTGTGTTCCTGTGCTGCTCCTCACGGGCACTGAGGTGATGAAGGTTCCTGAGGCTGTGCAACCCATGGAGCCATGCTCACCTCCCACACTGCTCCCCCTTTGCTGTGTTACATGCAGGCAAGTCCTTTACTTGCTAATTAGTGCTGAAAGTGTGTCCTTGCCTTGTTAGCCCTGGAGAAGTCCAGCCTGGGTGCAAGCAGGAGGCAGAGGAAGCCGTTTCCTTGCTCCTTTTCTTTGGCTGGCAGTCTCTGAGTGCCTGGAGCATGGGGCAGCCCAAGGTTTTCCAGGCAGGAGTTGGGCAGGAGTGGAGCGCTGTGTGAGAGCCATGGTGTCCTGGATGGTGTTTGTCCTTCCAGCACCCTGTGGAGCAGCAGGAACTGACTGCAGGCTCAGGGTGGCATGGGCAGGGCTGCAGCCTTTCTCCTCCCAAGGCTGGGCATCCTGGGGCAGCTCTCTGCTCTTGTCAGAGTCCCAAGGGACAATCCTGAAGCAGCTGCCTCCATGGAAATTCCATCCTTTGAAAGCCACGTGGGCTGACTCGTGATCCTGTTTGCTCAGGACTAGTCCGTGGGGCATCTCCAGAGTGTAAAGATTTCTTCTTGGGCCCTGAATGGCATCTTTCACATTTATTGGAGGTTTTCACCCCATAAATAAACTCAATATTCTCTGATGACATAGACTCAAGCAAGGGGAACAAACTGCCCAGAGCTGAGCCTGCTCAGCCCTGTTGCAGAAGACAAATTATTGCCTGAGTGAGGAAATAAACCCTGACTGAGCTACATGCAAATAATAGACTTCATGGATTTTTTCCAAATTCTTAAGACAATAAATCAAGAAATTGAAGATGTACTCCTTGGCATTGTCCAAAGCCCTGAGGGTGAGACAGGCTGTGCCGTGAGGAGATTCAGTGTAGCCCAAATCACTTCTAAGAAGTGGAAGGGGAGGCATGATTTTTATTTTGGGTGAATATTGTCGTGTTATGCTTGCAGAGAGCCTTAAACCCCACAATTTTCAATTACAGTCGCCAGTTTTGGCTTTTGGGAGGGGATGACCAGATCTGCTGTGCCTGGTCTGACTGCACAGAGAAATCAAGGTGTGCATCGTGGAGGGAATTTCTGTGTCACTGGTGGCAGTGGGATGGTGGTGGAGCCCTAGAATCGTGCTCAGAGTTTGGCCCAGAGGGATTCTGTGGGAAATGGATTTGTAGAAAACGTTAAAAATTCGACAGAAGTTTTACATAGTGTATATTTGTATGTAAACTTTGAGATAAGAAATGTTGACTTAGAAATACTATAGTATAGGACAGACATTAAGAGAAAAATTGAACTAAAAACAAATTTCAAAGGATGGCTTTGTAAATAAGATAAGATACTTTAGAGAAATAGAACCATAAAAATGCTATTGTAGTGGGACTTATTTGTAGTAGGACTACACTTATAGTGTATTGTAGTTAGAAAATAGCTTCTGATTGTGATAGTGTGAATTATAACATCTGTATTGTCTCACCCTTCTCATGAGACTGAAAATGGAATAAAATTTTTAAAACACCTCTCAGTTATCCCATCTCTGGTCACAAAAGAGCAGAAAATCCAACAGGATTAGCTTTGGTTCTTCAGACATGTGGGTCTAACCTGCATTGAATAAACTCCAGAAATCTCAGTGGCTCCTTGCTCAGCCATTTTCTTCCAGCACAGCACAGGGAATGGTGCTGGGGCAGGGCCAGGGAGTGGGGTCCTGCTTGGGTCATGGCTTCCTCACTTTGATCAGCATTAAAAATTCAGCAGGGGCAGGTGATTTATATTCTGAGAGAATTCTCACTGTTCTGCTTGTGAGGTGTATCAGTATGCAAAACACAGCTCCAGCTCCTCGTTCCCTGTGCCCTTTCCACTGTAAATAGGTTTTATGTCAGTGTCTGTGGCTGGAGATGGATTATTGAGCTGGACAGGGGTTGAATGTGTTCTGTGCAGAGGGTGGTGATCCCACAGCAAGTGGAAATCTGCGTGATGCTGGTCCTCAGTCATCTCCACAAGGAGCATTTCTGGGGGTCAGACCATGGAATCATGGAGTTGGTAGGGTTGGAAAACACCTCTGAGATCATGGAGTCCAACTGTTTCCCCAGCACAGGCAAGGCCACCACTAACCCATGTCCCCAAGTGCCACATGCCCAGGGCTTTTAAATCCCTCCAGGGATGGGCACTCCAGGCTTGTAACCCTTCCTGTGGGGAGGTTTTTCATCGTTTGCATGGGGATGTGACGCTGGTCACTGCTCATGCTCCCTCCAGCTGTGGCAGAGCATCTGGCAGACAGTTTGCTGAATCCTGAGGTGTTTTCCATGCAGTTCAGCGTAGCAGGTGAGCAGGGCATGGCTCTGTGTGGTGCTGTGTTACCAGTCATGTGTGAGACCTCCCTGCAGGGAAGGGCTCTTTATCCCCCATGAGCAGCTCTCAGGCTGTGCTTGTGCCTCACAAGGAGCATGTTTGTTCCCTAGAATTTATCTTTCAAGCCTGTGGATGAGAGTTGGATGAGAATTAAGTTAATTTAACTTAATTCTTTTCCAAGCCAAACACTCCATAGGTGTGATACTGTCTAGAAAGCAGCTCTGAGAGAAACCTCTTCCCACCTCTGCCTCTGCAAAGATCACGTGAGGTTTCTGCTTGGTCTGTGCTTTGAACCATGTAGAAAGCAGGGTTTGCTAAAATTTGGGGATTTCTGTGCCCTGGAGTTTCTTGGGGGCTTTTCATAAAGCTCAGGAGGTTGTGTCAATCCCAGTGGCCGTGGCTCGAGTCTAAACTTAACCTTGACATCATGATGAAGATAGTTCCTTTATCTGATTGCAAATGAGGAAATACATTTCTTAAAGTAATTAATGGTCCCTGCAGAGCATCTTTTTATTACCATGTGTGTGTGTGTGTGAAAGCATGCAGTCTATAAATACACAGTGGTTTCCTCCTCAGCATCAATAGGGTCCATCCTGGCCCTGCAGTTTGTGTCCCATGGCACTGGTTTGCATGGAGAGGATGTGACAGGGCAGGGCCGTGCGTCAGGAGCCCTGGGAGGCAGGATGGGGAGCCAGAGATCACATTGCACTGGAAAGTTTCCCTTTTTTTACTGCAGTTTCTCCATGGGGATGGTTCCAAAACCCAGCCAAGCAGTGGCTGAAGTTGCTGATACCTGCAAGCGCCTCGGCCCCGACGTTGGGGGTGGTGGTGGCTGCCAGCTCGGCAGCACTTTGCTGTGTTGCCTGTCATTAGGGCTGTGTTAATTGCAGGGCTTGCAGAGGAGCAGGGAGGTGTGATGGTGTGTGCTGCATCCTGGCCAGGGCAGGGAGCCTCTGCCTGTACTTGCTGCTGCTCCTGCCTGGGTGTGTACCCGAGCCTGCTGCTGCAGCATTAACCATCACCTCAGGGAAGGGCAATTATTCCTGAAGAAATCATACCTGGTGAATGTGCTTAGCTGCTTTCATGCTGCTCTGAACCCTTGTTTGATCTTTGTGCCAACAGTGCCCCAGTGTCCTCCCAGCACAGAGTTTGTCACTGCAGCCAGCACTCCTGGCTGTGTCAGGGTCAGGGACAGCTGAGGTTGTCATAGATGGAAATCACAGAGTCACACAATAATGTGTTCAGAATGCACCTTAAAGACCATCTCATTCCACCCCCTGCCAGGGACACCTCCCACCATCCCAGGCTGCTCCAAGCCCTGTCCCACCTGGCCTTGGGCACTGCCAGGGATCCAGGGGCAGCCACAGCTGCTCTGGGCACCTGTGCCAGGGCCTGCCCACCCTCAGCCAAGAATTCCTTCCCAGTGTCCCATCCAACCCTGCTCACAAATTTTATGTCATTTTGATAGTCTGAAATGTTTGCTTTTCTATCTGACAGTTTTCACTTGGTCACTGGGCTGCCCAGAGGTTTATGATGAAGTTACCAGTAAGCTGTAAACTATGATTCCATTGATATCCCACAGAAAACTGGAGACTGGACCAGGCACCCTTGGGAACAGTAAATCTTCAGAAAATGTATTGATTCCCAATCTTGGCTTTGCACTCTGCATGAACTTTGTCCTCATAACATAATAGAAGGTGATTTTTCTTTACCAGCCAGCTGGCCTTTAAATGAGCTACTCTTAACACCACTGCAAGCTCTAATCCAAGTAAACATGGACAGGATGATTCAGGAGCTGGGAAGAGCAGCCATATCAGTTCAGAATAAGGGTTAATACCTAGTGGAATATTTTCATCTGTCATCCTTAAACATCACAATTGGCTTTGACTGGATGGTACAAGATCAGTGTTTTGTGCTCTTTGGATTGTGCAAATGGTGAGTTTGGTTGTTTGCATGAACAAGCAAAGCAGCAAAATAGAGAAACAGGATTAGGGGAGTGATTTGGGGAAAACGCTGATTTCGGTAATCAGATTTCAGTTGCAATCTGTCTGCTTTACAAGGGAATAAATCTGCTGGGGAGGATGCCAGGGGCTGAGGCAGGGCTCATGGTCAGAGCTGGCTTGCAGTTTTCATTTCAGGAGCCTCCTTGTTGTCCAGCCTTAGCTTTTCTTAGCTAAGGAATAGGTGGCGATCAAGAGGCATGGTGTGGCTTTTAGGGTTTCAGGGCAAGGAGCTGTCCCTCCTTCCTTGCAGGCAACTCTTTGCCTCGTGTTTCTCCCTAAAGGGCCCTCCATAGATTGGGAATCATGGAGTGACTGGGTGGGATAGGGGCATCCAGGGGATTTCACAGCCATAATGATGCTGGAGAGGCTTTTTCTGCTGGACATCTGCTCCCAGCTGGTCTGGGGGCAAAGGGTTTCTGTGAGATCAACCCTGGAGCTCTAATGAGCTCTTCTTTCAGTGCCTCTTCTATCTTCAGTATAGGGGATGCCAGTCCCCTCTTCAAATGGAGAATTCACAGGAAACTTTATTAATTTGACTGCAATTCAGAGGAAACTTTATTAATTTGGCTGCAATTCTTGTGTCCCTGTGTAGACCTTGTGTACCTTGTGTGCTTCCAACAGCTCCTGTGAGTGCCCCATCCTGTGCTGGTGGGGAGCAGAGGGACACCAACAAGGTTTAAGATCCTAAAATAAACACATCCCTCAAGCAGCCACCATCAGGCTGTTTTTTGGGCAGTGCTTGCCCCTTGCCCAGTGCATCCACCCCCTAAAGCTGTTGCTGTCTCTCTCTTTGTGCAGGGAGCTTTCCCCACCCCGAGGCTGTCCCTGCACATCCCCTGAGGAGCTGGCAGGGCCCAGCCTCTCCTGGGGGATCATGGACTGACAGAGGAGCTTTGCCAGCCCCCAGCTGCCAGCAGCCTTTGCCTGGACCCTGATGGACTCAGAGGCAGGACTGCATTACCATGGTGATGATCTTAACCAAAACTCGGGAAAACAAAGGTGCTGACTCCATAACATGCAGGACTGAGCTGGTAAGCTTTGTGAAATCTCTGCTCAGAACTCTTTCACTGCCAAGAACTTTGCTGTAGCTTTGTAATAAGGGTTTTCTTTCCTGCAGGTTCTTTAGGTGGTTTGTTGCACTGATTTCTACAAAGCTGCATTAATATCCAAGGAGCAGGTGATTAGTAAATGATTGGAGTGCTGTGGCTTTTGCATATGTGGATTTCAGTAAGCACCAAAGGGGATAAACAGCACAAAAAAAAATCAAATCAATGCTGTGAATAACACAGGTGAGAAGCTGCTTCACCGACAGAGAACAGATGCTGATCATTAATAGGAGGATGAGCAAGTGGGAAGCAGGATTAAGTGGGAGATGGTGAAGGGCAGTGCTGTGGTACTTAATTTCTCTGGGAGCTTGGAGAGGTGCAAATCCACCATGCTAAATGAGCTGGCAACAACAAATGAGGGGTGGCAAACAAACTAAAGGATGCTGTGAGGGCCGAGTGTACCTGTAGTAGGGGAAAATAAGGGGCAACATGGCTGGAGGCAGGGTCAGAGCAAATGAGGAGGTGCAGGGCGATGGAAAGCCATCAGAGCAAGGCTGGCTGTGGCCATTTGCCCCCCTGTTCTCCTAGGGAGATGGGCATGGTCTGAGGAGAAACTGGACCAAAGGCTCTGAGAGTCCCAGATAAGGGTGTGCAGGAAGCATCTGGCAGGATGAGCCATAAATGGGCATTCTGAACATTAAAGAGATAGAAATGCCTGAGTTTGCTGAGGATGACAGAGTGTCCAGCTGGGTCCCCAGGCAGAGAGCACACTGTGCTGGGGTGAAGGCAGGCTGCCCTGGCAGGGAAAGGCAGAGGAGAAGGTGAGCAAGCCAGAGGCAGTGGAAAATTCTGCCTTAAAAGGGTGAGATTTGGGAAGGGTATTGATTCATTAAAAAATACCCTTGCTGTAGTGTTAGCTCCTGCTGGGCAGGCAGCATCTCCCATGGCTGCTGCTCAGGGTGGGGAGGGGAAGCCTGAACTTCCAATGCCAGCTGTGCTCTGGGCACTGTGTGGGGCAGGTGAAGGGGAGCTGGCTGCAGAGAGGCAGGTGAGAGCAACTTCTTCTACTCCTCAGAGAAGGGCTGGGTGCTCAGGGTGACTGGTGGTAGCGATGCAGAGCTGTAACACAAAACTTTGCCCTCGTGTGTTTGCCCAGTGCTTCCCACAGCTCTGGGGCTGGGTCAGGAGTGCAGGGACAGCCCTGGGTACACAAGGAGAATTGCTGGGTTGCCTGGGTTGTTAAATTGGAGCAGACAATCACAAGAAGGCTGATCCACTGAAGAAAGCAAGAGTTTTTCTGTTGACTTCACGGGGAAGGCCAAAAAGGGAAACCCAAAGGAAATAAATGTCTGAGCACTGGGGCAGTGTCTCCTGCCAACAGCCAGTGGGCTCCTTTGGTTCAGCTCCCAATTTGGTATGAAAATTCTTACAAAATGGTAATTATCCTTGATATGGGACATATGTCAGGCTCCTCTCCCTCCTGCCTTGCAGACAGTGCCTGCTCTCTGGGGCTGGCACACAGATGTGCACTGGCACAGCCCCTGCCTTCTCTGGGGCTTGTCCCACTTCCATCTCTGCTCCACTTTGGCTGCTCCTTGGAGACAGCTGCCTGTCCTCTCTGCCTCCTCATTAACTCTGCTGATGGATCATGAGGTGGGGCTTGACAGATGGAGATATCCTCAGTTCACCTAGAAAAGTGGCACACGCCCCAGAAGTGACTGACCCTTATTTACCTTCTCCACATCTACACCCTGTGGTTGTTTAATGCCTCCCTTTCCCTCTGGACTCAATATTTCCAACATTCTGCATAGGAAGTGGGAGCCTTTATTGGATTGCTCAGGTGCCATCATTTGGTACATTGTTGTTGTTGTTGTTGTTATTATTATTATTATTATTTTATATATCTATATAATCTCTAGTCCTCATGATGCACTGGAGATTCTGGCACAGAGAAGCTCTGGCTTCTCCATCCCTGGAAGTGTCCAAGGCCAGGTTGGATGGGACTTGGAGCAACCTGGACACATGCAAAGTGTCCTTGCCCAGGTGGAACTGGATGTCTTTAAGGTCCTTTCCAACCCAAACCATTGTGAGATTCCATAGTTATGTGAGCAGGCAACGTGTGAAACGTGGATCAGGAGGGAAGGTGTGAGTGCCGTGGCCTAATGCCAGATCAAACACAATTATGGCAGTGCAGATGGACGTGGGGGCTGTGCTGGTGCTTCCCTCAGATGATGTAAAGCCCCAGTCAGATGGGATGGTGTTGCCAGGATAGACACTTCAGAAGCCAGAATATGGATATTTTTAGGGATAATAAAGGAACAATTAGTATGGAAGTGTATTTTTGCAGGCATAGCTGAAATGGCATGCAGCTGTGGGTAACATATTGATTTATTACATGTGAACCCATCCATGCTCATTTTTAGAAGTCTGATGGTGTCTCTTACGCTGTCAAGAGGAAAATTCTTGGGAAAAAAAACGAGTGTGAAAAGCAACCAGGATTATTTTGTACTCATGCAGTGGCATTTCCCCCTATTTTTAGTGCAAATCAGCACAATCTGAGTGCAGACTCCCCAGAAGTGCTGAGGTGAGGATACCTTGCCTTAGAAACACTTTATATGCTTGAGAAAGCTAAATAGCTGCTTTGTACCTTGGTGGGGAGGCCTTAATGGGCTTGGATGAGGTTCGAGATACCACTTTTGCTCCTTTCTTGCCCAGTCCAGGATTACCACTGAATTGCAGCTCCCATTTTAGTTTCTCCAGAGTTTTGGGACCTCACTGCAGCTCTTCCCTGAGGTAAGGGCTGGCTGCAGGACCCCTGATCTGCAAGCTGAGGCCTTGTCAAGGACTCTGCACAGAGTTTAATTAAAGTTGATTTCCTTGAGGAAAGGTGGCTGGGTCTGTCCCCTGGTCCCTGCTGGAACAGGGCCATGGAAGGCTTTGCCCAGGCTGGAGGCTGGTGTTTGGTGCCCAGGTTGAGTCTGTGAGAAGTGAATAGTTTTTCTGGTTGTTTGCAGCACACTCCAAAGATGAGTCAAGGACCTACCCTCTTCTCCTGCGGCGTGATGGGTAAGTACAGGAACTTCTCTCTGTGTTTCCTCTGCTCCTGCTTCCTCACAGTGATGGGTGGGAAGCTGTCCTGGCTTTTGGATGTCTCCAAAGCCAGTCCCCTGCAGCCCACCCCACCACACCTGTGCCCCTCTCCTCCCCAGAGGTGGTTGTTGTGCCCTGTTGCCATTGCTGAGTGGATTGCTTATCTCCTTTCCCCTCCCCTTTGATGCATCTGCTTATTTTCAGAGCTACTCTTAGAGCTGAGACTATAAACATTTGGGGTCTGGGGTTGTGTTTGAGTATCCAGCCCAAGACTGTGGTTCTTGGTTCTGTTTGCATGATGCAAGCAATAAATAACAGCATTATCACTGAGATGTTCTACCACCTGGCACAGAGTGGTTGGGCAGGCCTCTAAGGAAAATGTCTCATTTTTGCTGTTGACAGTAACCATGATATGTTTGAGACCTTTTATGACAGACCTTGCTATCAGTTTTTATGCTGAACAGCCACCAAAATGGATGGAGGGTTGGCGCCTTGGCTGATGATGCTGAAACACTGATAGTGCCAGAGGATGTGCTGCTGTGCTCTTCTCTTTGGCCTCCCTAGCAGGGAGCCAATCACTGGGCCAGGCCTCAAAACCCAATTAAAATTGTAGGTCAAGTTTGAGCCAAGCTCCTTGCTGTGAGAGCCAATCCTCCACAGACAAAGAGGCTGCCCCTGTTGCTCATGGACACAGCTCTCATTAGTGTTAATGAGAGCACATGCACTGACAGGAGATGTCCCCCAAGCTCTCTGATAGCTCCTGCCATTGGCAGTCTGGGGAGATGGACAGCATTTGTGGGGTTTTTCAGATGAAAATCAAAGTCAAGAAGGGATAGAGACAGCCCCTTCCCTCTCCCCTGCCTTTCAAACATGAGTGAGGAACAAAGAACCCAAATCAGATGGTTTTGTCTTGCACTGTGGCACTGGCAGGCTCTTCAGCAGATACAGAGACTCTGCCTAATTGAGGAGCATCCTGTCTTTGGGAGCTTTTACAGAGCCTTCTGCCAAATTATCCTCCTTCTGAGGGAACTCAATGTCACCTCCTTGACCTCAGCTTGCCCTGCTGTGGTCCCTGGCATGCCCAGTCAAGAGGAGCCCATCCTTCCCTCCTGTGAGGGCATTGCTTGGCTTGGGTTTCATTTTAGTTGTTTTCCCTGAGAGTTCTTGATGTCCCCAAATGCAGGCCACAATCACAGACTAACCCAGGATGAAAACTTAATTGACTTTTTAAATAAATTAGTGTCAAAATGCAAAACTTGGGGAATATTTTAGTTCAAAGGGCCAAGTCCCTGTTGGTGGAAAGCACTGAGATAAACAAACACAGTGAAGTTTGGACTGGTAGCCCAGACAACACGAGGCAAAGACTCACAGTCCTACCTATGTTGGAGATTTGGAGGGAAGCTGGCTGATTTTTTTGGGTTTTAGATAAAAGAGAATCTTAGAAAATGATCTTTCTGATACCTTTGAGGTGAGGGCAGCTTTGGGCAGGAAGGCAGTTTATTTCAGGACCCTGTGGCCATGGGGCAGCAGGGCAGAGGGAAGCTCAGCCTCTGCCAGGGAGAGCATCATCCAAACCCTGGAGCTTTTCTTGTAAGGTACCAAACACTGCAAGAATCTGAAAAAAGATTACAGATTGTAACCAAACTCAGTATATTGAGCAAACCTTCTTAAAGACTTGATATGCTGGATGATGGATGGTTAGATCCAATTCTCAGGGTGACCTAAATAATCTTTTGGCTTGTAGATTTATGAGAAATATTTCTGCAAATGAAATGATAATATTGCTAAAAAGATTGGGGTTTATCTCTATATATTTATATGTATTCTCTATATATTTATATAGGTTTATCTCTATATATTAATATAGGCTGTATTCCTACAGCCCTTTGCCTGTGGGAAGATTAAAGGTGAAATGCCTAAAATTATAAATTCAACAACCACTTCTTTCCCTTCTCCTTGATGGGTCCTTGAAACACCCAGGAGTATAAGAATTGTCCTGTTGATGGATAGTTTGCTGGTTTGGTTTTTTTCTCTTCCTTTTTTTCCCTTTTCCTTCCTCAGCAGTCCCTGAGGCAGGTCCCCAGCGAAAATATCTGTGCTAGAAAAAGGTGGAATATTGGAAAATTGTGGCATTAGGGTGGTGAGGGCCTGGCACAGGCTGCCCAGAGCAGCTGTGGATGCCCCATCCCTGGAAATGTTCAAAATCAGGTTGGATGGGGCTTGGACAGTGGAAGGTGTCCCTGCCCTTGCCTTTTGCTATCCACCCAAAGACAGAAAAATTCCAATACAGGAAGTCAAAAGTAACAGATCCCCAGAATGGTTTGAATTGGAAGGGACATTAAAGATGATCTCGCTCCACCTCTGGCCATGGCAGGGACACCTTCCGCTGTGCCAGGTTGCTCCAAGCCCTGTCCAACTTGACCCAGTAAGAGAAGCTCAGTAGGTGTGCCCTGACAGCTGGGATCTCCTGTCTTCTGTGTAAGCAAGAAATTATCTCTGAGGGAAGCTGCAGGCAGGCTTTTATTGAGGCAGTGACAAGGTGCTTGTGCATGCAGGATCCCATGATTGGAAAAGGCAGCAGGAGGAGGAGGATGGCTTTGAGCCACTGGGACAGATCCTGCACTCATCCTCTGGGAAATGCTCTTTTCAGAGCAGCCATCATTTCCATTTTCCCTTGGAGGGCTCTCTGAGTTTGCACTCCTTGGGTGCTGCAGCAGAGCAGGGTGAGGGATGGGGCACTCAGGTCAGTTTGTCTGTCCTTTGGCACTCTCACATCACTCCTCCACCACGTTTGGCAGCATCATTGTTCTGAGCATGCCAGGGCAAGGCTGCAGCCTTGGGCTCACTGTTGCACAGCTCTTTCTTGGAAGTGGCTTTTCACCATCCTTGGATGACAGAGGAGAGCCAAGAAACCAGGAGAAAAGCCAGCTCATGGAATCATGAAGCCTGGAAAAGGCCTCCAAGATCATCAACTCCAACCTTGAACCTTGAATTCAAGGGGGTGACGGCCCTTGAATGCCTCCTGAAAGCACCTGCCAGGCTTGCATGCCTCCTCTTTCTGAACCAGGGCTTTCTGGATTCTGGGGTTTTTTTGGGAAGGCCATCAGTGGTGCACATTCAAACATAGTCACCCTGCAGGGAGAAAAAGCTGCTGGGGGAATTGTGCTGAGGTGTATCTGGAGCAGGCTCACCTCTCCAGAGGATCCCACTGAAGAGCTGGGCACGTTTCACTGTCAAGGTTGGGATTTCCCTCCCCCATGCAGGCTGTTGGCACACGGAGCCCACAGGTGTGTTTAATCTCCAGAGCAGATTTTGGGGCTGTTGTTTTAATTTCCCGTTGAAGCACAGCTCTGCCCATTGTATTTTGATCTTATTTCTGCACTAGGAAAGCTCCCTGGCACTGCCATCAGCTAATTACAAGCATTAAATGTGTCCCACACTTAGGAATTATCTCCTGAAAATAAACAGGGGGCAGTGGAAAATGCAGGCTGCCTTTTCCCCTGTGCAGGGGGACTGTGAGACCAAAATTCCACTCGAACAACACGGAAAAAAAGGGAATTGGATGTGCACCTGTGCCCAGACAAATGTTTGGGTTAGGTTCCAAACAGAATTTATCTGCCAAAAAGGATAAGGAAAATTGATTGAAACCTCTAATTGCTTTACAAGTTGCCATAATAAATTATGTATTAATGTAAATTATTTCATGGGAAAAGAACGTAGAGGAAACTTGAGCAGAAGGATCATGCATTATGTATAAAAAGGAACTGTAAAAATATTATAGCAGCACATTTGTGTCGCTGTAGTTAAAGTTGTGTCAGCGTTTTGGTTTTACACCCTTCTCTGTGGTTATGAGTGGCCAGTAAAATTTACTCTGTGTCACCAGAGGGGCACAGCAGTCATTTAAAAAGCCCAGGGCCATCACTGAGCTGCCTGATGTGTCTGTGGGTGCTCCTGGAGCTCAGCCTTTGGAAACCTGGCTGTGGTGCTCTGAGGGCGGATCCTGTTCTCTGTGGGGCAGTGCAGAGCTCTCAAGGAGGGAGGACAACACCCATGTCCCCAGTTTTGGGCTGTGACTCCAGTCCATGTGCACCACGAGGATTTGTTTGATGCAGTGAAGGTTTTGTGAGAGAACAGCTGGGTTTTGTTGAGGTGTCAGTGTTTATTTTTGCAGTTTTAAGTCAAAATCCAGAAGTAAGATGCTGTTTCATCCAGGGACACTAACAGCCAAGAAGGACCTGTTTAAGCAGGGCAAGAGCCCCTCAGGCTGCACTTACAGCGTGCTCTGGTTGTCCCTTTGTTCTCCAATAGGCAAAAGAGAGTTTTCCAGCCAGGCAGCTCACTTGCAGACCAAGGGGTTCTTGTGGTGGGTTTTATCCTGGAACAAATTGCTGCCTCAGGGTAAACCAGGCTGAGGTTTGTAGTTTAAGAAAATTAATACATGTTTAACTGCAGCAGAATTAATGGCTCCAGTGCAATTATTGTTATCAATGTGCACAGGATGGGACTCTTAGTCTTTAAAAACTGAGCAGAAAACCAGCTGCTTTTCCTCACTAAGGCTTTCCAGAGTTCTTTAATTATACCCTCGGCCCTTAGACTACTCCATTTCCAATTTTTTCAGGGCAACCTGCTTCCTACTTGCACCAAAAACCCATTTTCTGGGCTATCTGGAATTTTGGGACTGGTCAGTGATGGCTGAGGACTCGGAGGAGCCAGCTTGTGCCAGCTCACATTGTGCAAGGGGAAAAGCAAATAACCCCAAGCTGGGGCTGGGGGTAGTGGTGCTTGTACAATTTTCTTGGCCAGGTTTGGAAGATTTATAGCTGTTTGTGCTGAAGCAGGGGTGAAAGAGGAAGGTGTCCCGTATCCTCCTCACCAAGGCCTTTTGTACAGTCTCCGGCCAGAGGATCGTGGCAGCTTGCCATGAAAAATCGGCTTCTATTTCTGTTTCTTTTGTCTGCTGACCTGACCCAAGAAATCTCTCTGCTGGCAGCATAGTACAGAGGAAAAATAATAAAGATCTAAACATAGATGGAGTTGTCTAGAGCAGATTTCTCACTTTTCATTGTGTTTATTAAAATGAGGAGAGCAACAGTTGAAATGCTGTGCGGTTACTGCGGGCAGAGCCAGGCTGTTTGTGGCTGGAGCTGTTATGGCAGCAGCTGGAGAAGGGAAAAATGGAAAAATCGGCCCAGGGTGGTGCAAGGGGCCCCAAATCTGACCTCCTGACCTGAAACCTTAGTCAGAAGTGTTCTGCACCGTTGCATCTTCCCTACCAGGCTGGTACCTGCAGCTGCGGGCTAGGCACGGCTTTTAATTCATCCTTCAGTTGCCTGAGTGGAAATACCCAAAAAGCCCCCAAAATATTGCCTGGTTTAGATACAATCATGTGAAACTTGGCAGTGACGGTTCTCCAGCGCGGCTGGGCTCTGTGTGCAGCAACCAACGACACAAACAGGCACTGGGGAGAGGCTGTTGGCTGATGACTTTTTTCCACTGCAGCAGCTGGCGGGGTTGTC
>NW_005054369.1:1541338-1542338 GCF_000277835.1 Geospiza fortis | reverse complement strand
AAGGTGTATCTGCAAAGAGCCCCGTCCTTTGCAGGGCAGCCCAGCCCTGAGGGTGCTTTGCTTTCTTCTTTTGCTGTCAGTGGGATGTGTGTGGGAACGAGATCGTCCTCCTCAATCCTCTCTTCCGCCATGGCTGTCCATGGGAAGCTGGGGAAGGGTCTGGAGGACAAGTCTGATAAAAACAGCTGAGGGAGCTGAGGGGGCTCAGCCTGGAGAAAAGGAGGCTCAGGGCCACCTTCTTACTCTGCACAACTCCCTGACAGGAGGGTGCAGCCAGGTGGGGATCTCCTTCCGCGTATAAAAGTAATAAAACAAGAGGAAACTGCCTGAAGTTGCAGCAAGGGAGGTTTAGATTGGATTTTAGGGAAAGGGCTGTCCAACCCTGGGCAGTGGTGGAGTCCCCATCCCTGGGGACTTATAAGCCATGTGGACATGGCCCTTGGGGACATGGGGCAGTGGTGGCCTTGGCAGTGCTGGGTTAGTGATTGGACTCAATGATCCTAGAAGGCTTTTCCAACCTCAGCGATTCTGTGATTCCATGTTTTTTAAATTCAGCTGTAAATTCAGGCAATTGTCAGTTGTGGAGCCCAGGACAAACCACACACATCTGAGACATGATTTAGCACAGAGATAACCAATAGCCACAACATTTTGCACCACTGAATTCCCCTTAGCTAGTGGAACCTGGAACATTCAGAGGCGTGTTTTTTTCTTCTTCTAGCAGTTTTGCTCCTGCTGGGACTGTCACTTTGTCTCTCTCTCCATCTACACCATGCAGCCCACTCTGCTGGCAGTTCAGGAAACCATATTCCAAGAGTTAATTAATTTGTACTGGAAAACGTCCCATATGCTACTCTTTTTGTTTATGGACGTAGAAAGCGAGTCGCGGAATTAATTAACGCTAATGCCTGTGCGTGTGTGTTGTTTTGGTTTTTTTTTTTCCCCCTTTCTTTTCTCCTTTCTGAACCAGAAAATGACAGATGGAGAGATCTCAGCAGGA
>NW_005054369.1:1524998-1540970 GCF_000277835.1 Geospiza fortis | reverse complement strand
CTGCAGCACGCCCGCCTCCACGCCCGAGCTGGGCCGCCGCGCCGCTGGCCTGGCCCGCAGCCGCTCCCAGCCCTGCGTCCTCAACGACAAAAAGGTGGGCGTCAAGCGCAGGAGGCCCGAGGAGGTCCAGGAGGAGCGGCCCTCGCTGGACCTCGCCAAGATGACCCAGGTGAGAGGCAGCTGGGCTGTCCCTGCCAGGGGCTCAGGTGTTCTCAAGAGCCTTCAGCGTCCTCCAGGGTGGGTGGGTGGCATGAAGAGTGATGTGGGTGTTATGGGGAAGCACATCCTGCTGTCCAGGCAGAATAATCCCTTCCCTTCTGAATGGATTTCTTTGGCAAATCCATGCGTTTCTCTTCTCTTTGCACGCCAGGTGCACCATGTTGTCACTTCCTCCTGGCACAGGTTTTGAGCAGGAATATGTTAAACCCCACATTTTTGAGTTCAGGGGAGAGGAGCCTTGGGCCAGCCATGGTGAGATGAAGGCAGCACCCCAAGGCCCCCAGCCCTGGCTCCGTCAGGTGCTGAATTCTTACTGCTACAGGCTTTACTTGCACTTAGGCTCTGTAATTTTCCACTCTAGAGATGTTATCACGTTTCATTTTCAGTTGCAAACACAGAGCACAACCTCCCTCTTCGATCTGCTGCTCAGAGCCAGATAACAGACCTGAAGCACAAATCAGGGAGGGTTTTGCTCCTTGGTCCTCTCCCTGCTGGACCAAGTGACTGGACATTAGCAAGAGACAGAGCAAGAGGCTGCATTGAAGGACAATGTTTCCCTTCCACACTCATAAGATTTCCTGCAGTTTTATGATTTGACATTTCCCACATCAATGTTTTTCAGTCACGAATTCAATGACACCATCAGCTTGGTGTGGAACGGAGATAATGGGGGGTGTGCAGGTCCCAGGGCTCTCACTGTGGGAGCAGGGGTGCCCTGGCCACCTCCCAGGGTGGGATATCACCTTCTGCTGGCCTTAAAAATTCCCCCATGATTTCAGTTCCATGTGATTGCCTGCTGTGCTTCATCCCAGAGTTACCTGTGTTGGGTGTGTTTGCCCTAGAGGTTTTTTGTAGTGCTGGGGCCAGCACAGCCTGTGTGGTGCAAGGCATCCCCTTGTCTGCAGGGAAACTGCTGGGTGAAATTCACCCAACTGCTGAAACTGGGTGAAATTCACCCAATTCCAACTGTTGTCTGCAGGGAAACTGCTGGGTGAAATTCACCATATGGGTGAGATCCAACATTGTATGTGCATTTTCGCCTTACAAGAACATGATATTTTATGGTATTCTCTGCTTGGCAGTGCAGAGGGTGTTTGAAGGAGCGCTGTGGTATTGGAGGAAGAGAGCATCTTTTCCTCCTCCAGAGGAGCTTGGAGGATAAAAAGGGTGAAGGAGTCACATATTTGGGTGAAATCAGGCAAAAAACATGAGGATTGCTCTTGTCTTTTCATAAATCACAGCAACAACGTTTATTATGCCAAGCTTATTTTATTAGATAATAAGCTGGATGGACAGTCAAAACCACGTACATGTATTGCTATATTTACTGGCCACATGGTGGAATAGCACAACTGCCCCCTGGTTCTCTCTGTACAAGCAGACAAGCATCATTTCACTTCCCTGGAAGTGTTCAAGGCCTTACCAAAGAAAGGTGTGCATATTTCTTGTGGAAAGTGTCCCTGCCCATGGCAGAGGGTGGAATGAGATGGGCTTTAGGGACCTTTTTAGTCCAGACCATTCTGTGGTTGTCTGGCATGATGGAAGGGAGGGAAGAAACTCTCCAGGCTCTGGCTGGACAGACCTTTGTTGCCCTCTGAGGATGTTCTGAGGCAGCTTCTCCGTTGCATCAGCCCCATGTTTGTTGGCTGATTTGAAAAAATGGGCTTGGCCTAGGAGATCCTGAGGGTCAGCAGGAGCTTCCCTTTCCCTCCAATGGATGCTGAGGCTAGGCACATGTTTATAATTTGGATGGCCATGGCTTGGACATGGGTGGGTGATCCAAGGATGACAAAAAATCCAATCACTTGGATGTCCAAAAGCAGCTCAGTCCATGTTCCTGGAAAACCCTCAGCTTGAGGAATAGTTGTGTTTTCTCTGGCTGCTGTCCCTCACATCAAAACACCTTCCAAAGTGAGAAAGCAACGCCTGAATGCTCAGCATCGCTCCGTGTTGGGGTGGTTCATCCTCTGGGAGAAGTGATACCACAAGGGAAGGCTCGGGAGCTCCTCACTGTGTGGCACAAGCTCCGTGGCAATGGGGAAGGGGTTGCCTGGTGCAGCATCTCTCCTAATGTCCGTGGGCAGCCCATCTCCCAGCCCCTGCTGTCCCTCTGCTCCAGGCTGGGTGGCCGGAGCCGCTGCCGAACGCCCGGCGGTTGCTACAACCAACAACCAACAACAGCATCACTAAGGAACTCCCCAGTGGGATCCAGTCCAAGCAGCTCCCATGGATATTTTCAGTTTCCAGGCAGGAAACCCAGCCAGGCTCAGGTGCCCATGGCAGAGGGTGAATCCCCAAGGCAGGGCTGTGCTGCTGGGTGTGGGGCGGCAGGGCTGGAGCAGAGTGGGAAGAAAGGGGTTGGGCTCAATGATCTTGAAGGTCTCTTCCAACCTTGTGATTCTGTGAAAGCAGAGCTGTACAAGGGCCAGGGTTTCAGAGCTGAGGGCTTGTGGAGAGCAGCACTGGCAGGCAGCTCTTGGCGTGGGAGGACTGGCACAGAGGGACGAGCAGGATGAGGCAAGTCACAGGGAGCATTCTTGCTTTTGGTGGGGCACGGTCAGAGCCCTCCCCGGGATGGGAATGCCAGGAAAACCAACTAATTCCTGGTGGGCAATAAATGTGCTGGAGAAAACCCTGCACATTTGGGCATCCCCCAGGCTGCTTTTAATGCTTCCAGCCCAGGAGACTGCAAAGTTGGGTGATTTCAGAGGAAGAGCTGAAATAATGACAAGTGTCTGTTTGGCTGCACATGTGCTCAAGTCTGGGTTTGTATGGGGTAGAAACACCTCATGTGCAGTGGGCAAAGCATAGGACAGCCAAAGTGTCCAGACTGGACTTTCCAAATATCCACAAAGCACTCACTTTCCAGATGGGGAAGCTGAGACATGGGGCTTTCCCTGAGTCCTTGGGTGCTAATGTCAAAGTGGGAACTGAGCTTTGAGGTGCTGGGTACTGGATCAGCATCTGGCTCTGGCAACAGATTGGTTAATTTTTCACTTGTGCTGGTAACCATGTGTGTTTGTAGGCCTGAAACCTGGTACCATAATCAAAATAAAAATAATTTGACCTGAAAGAAATGTTTTCTTCATACTGGGAGGGATATTTAGGCCAGGCAGGAGAGGAGGGAGCTGCTCCTGGAAGCAATTACATGGCTACATAACTGGGCTAATTAAGAGAGAAAACTAAATGTTGAAGTTAAGCTGGCAGGGAAAATACTTAGGAAAATATTGCCTTTCATTCCTCAAAATCCTGGTTGTGTCTCTTCTGTCTGCAATTCCCATAGCCCAGAGAGAGAAGGTGAGTCCATATCCCTCCCTTTATTATTTGCTCATACGGCACCAAACCAGACAGGCTTCAGCTTTGGGCAGAAACCAAACCCAGCAAATGGTTGTCATTGAAATAGCAACAATTTTAAAAAGCCACAGGCACCAGGACAATCCTTCTGCTCCTTTTAAATGCACATGAACTCTTTGCCTTGTGCCTCTTTGCCTTCAGACTGGGAGTGATCAGGGGGGTCTCGGTCAGGTGAGTGGGTGACGATGAGGTGTCATTTAATTATCCCAAGTCCAGAGGCAGGTGAGGTGGGAAGAAGCTGGTTTCTATCTTCACCCCAATCAAGGACAGTTTGGGTGCCTGGCTTGGCATCTCTGACCTCCTTAACATGAGGATATGAACCATCCTCTCATTTCAGTGTAGGGTTTGGGCTTGCTTTCCATCCTCAGCTTTTATTCCTTCTTTCCACATGAAGCACAAGCCCAAGGAGGGCACATCCCACCTCCCTGATCCCAGCAGTTGTTCTGGCAGAGTGCTAATGAATCTCCTCACATCTTGCTCTCCTTTCCTGGAACAGTGCTTTGGCCTCACAGCCCCAGGGACTGCGTCTGTAGTGGCAGGCCAGGATCAGAAATGATTGGGATCAGATTTTTCCATGAATTGTGAGGTTTTTCAAAGAGCTGGTTTTCCTTTTTCTGATGTGGGTGCATCTAAAATAAATGGGAAATGAGAAGTGTCACAAAGGTGATAGGAGGTTTCTTAGACCCCAGGAGTCCTCCTGGGCTGATTTTGGCAGCAATGAGTGGTTTTACCCTTTGCAAGTCACTCAGAGAAGCATCTGGGTGAATTAGGTGAGAAGATGGATTTTCTGAAATAAAATCACACTCTGCCAGGGATGCTGTGTGGTGAAGAGACACCCGCTGGGTTTTCCTCCCCTGTGGTGTGGTGGATTCTTCTCCAGAGGAACTTGACATGTCCCACCTCCACATCTGCTGCTTTCTGACATCTTGGTGTGAACGTTTCCTGGGATCTCGGGCATTGTATGCTGAAACATCTCGTGGCAGCACAAACATTGGGTTTGGTGGCTTGGCTGAGTCATTGACGGGAAGCTGAGCCATAGGCCAGCCCTGATCTTGGTGTGTGCAGATTGCCTTCCTTCACACAGGCTCTGGGCAGCTGCAGGGGACACATGACATGTCCCCCACACCAGGGACTTCCACCCTCAGTGGGAATTTGCAATAATCCCCAGCTGTGGCCACGCAAGCCCTCGCTATCTCTTCCCCGTTCTGCTTCCTGCTGTCTGAAATTTTGACGTGGTGGTCACTGAGAGATTTCAATTTGTGTTAGGATGGTTCCAAACACAGCTATCCTTGATACAGATGTGGTTTTTAAATGGATAATTTATTTTTGTATATGTGTTTATATATAAATATATAAAAGAATATATGTAAATGTTTAAGGGCAGGTTAGATACAGCTTGGAGCAGCCTGGTCTAGGAGAAAGTGTCCCTGCCCAAGTCAGAGGTTGGAATGTGATGGTTTTGAAGTTCCTTCCAAGTCAAACCATTCTATTTTTCTAATTTTTAATGTATATATGTATTTGTTCAACCCAGCCATGTTCCCTGCAGCACAAACCCCAGACAGGAGTAGCCCTGGCTGGAAATGGAGGGTGGTGCTGGAGAGTTTGAAAATACAACTTTCCATGAAAAGAAAGGCACAAATATCTCAGTGGCACGTAAAGCTTCGCACTGCTGACAGGAATTGTCAGATGTGATGAGATACTGGTTCCTCCCAGTTGTAGGATCTTTGTATTGGTAGTAAATCAAGGCTTGGAGGTGGCTCTTGTGCCCCATTTCTGATGGCTCTTCAAGGTTTTAGTCCCTCCGTGAGCCTTCAGAGAAGTTGCAGTTTGAAGAGCTACTTCTCTCCTAACAAATGCTGTACTCCTGGTCTTTTGCTCCTGAGTTTTCTCCAAAATCCATTTAATTTTCTACAAAGGTTGTACCCATGGACACTGAGGATTCCCAGGCAGCTGTCAAAGCATTTCTCCTCTGTGAAGCTCTGTATTATGTAATGTCTTGCAGTATATGAGACAGAGAGTAGCTACTCTAGAATAAAGAAAGCAATTAGAATACAATATTCCTCTGCATCTTCATGGCTTATGGAGAGCATCTTGTGGGCATGACTTCATAACTTCTTCCCGGTGAGGGATGGGTGGGTGAGAGGGTGCTGGCAGCAGTGGGCACAGCTGAGGAGGAGGTGAGGGTGAAGCCCTGGGTGTGCCTGCTGAGGGTGAGCTACAGAGAGGACTTTGTGCCTGTTGTGGGAAGAGTCTGGGCACAAGGGGACCATTGATGTTGTCCCCTGGACAGACAGAGCCTTTCATGGGTGACTTCACTGCCCTGCGAGGAGCACGTGCCTTCAGAGGATGGAGTCATCTGCACCAGGCATCACAGGAGCATCCCCTGAAATGAGGATGTGTGCTCCCTGTGGTTTGCAGCTAAAATCAGTTAAAATTAGCTCCAGCCTGGGCTAGAGACCCAGAGGGTCTCCAGACACAGTGCAGAGTGTAATGCTTGTCGTGGTTGGGAGCCTGGCTGGCCCCTCTGCCTTGTTTTCCCTTCCAAACTTAGGAATGCTGGCAGTTTCCATGAGGATCCAGGCACAAAGGAGTTTGTACACTCCCAGGGCTGAAGCAAGCAACCCACCAGTTTGAAATGATTCAGACTGGTCTTGACACTGAGTGGGAAGAAATTTCAAACTGCAGGGTGGGAGAAGGGACCTCTCCTCTCTGAGCACTCAGGTTTTCCCTTGAGGGGTAAAAATCTCTAATTTTCACATAAGAAGATTTTCTGTTTAAGTTTTGGCACCTTTCAGGCTTGCTGGAGAGGGCAGGAGAGGTGCCAGTGATCTTGGTTGGCGTCAGCACCCACTTGAGCCGGTGACAAATATTTCCAAATGCAGTGATAGGCAAAAAACTGGAGGTTTTAAATTCCATACGTATCCCAGGAAATAGTTTGCTATTGATGTAACTTCTGAGAGAGATTCCAGCTTCCAAGCCCCAGTGTTTTCTAAATAAACAGGAATGAGAGTCTGCAAAGGTCAGTTTGTGGCTTGGTGGGAAAAAGCCTTTGGGTGAGGATCAAAAGAAACTAGTTTGAAGGTGGGAGGGACACCTTCCACTGTCCCAGGCTGCTCCAAGCCCTGTCCAGCCTGGCCTTGGGCACTTCCAGGGATCCAGGGGCAGCCACAGCTGCTCTGGGCACCCTGTGCCAGGGTCTCACCACCCTCACGGGGAACAATTCCTTCCCAAAATCACATTTAACCCTGCCCTATGGGAGTATGAAGGCATTCCTCCTTATCCTGTCACTAAAGTTCCTCTCCAGCTCCAGTTCAGCACCTTCAGGCACAGGAAGGGGCTCTAAGGTCTCTCCCAGTTCCATCCCATTCCCTCTCCTGCTGCTGGCTGTATCTTCTGGTCCTGCCTCCATCCTCCATCCCCTGCTCCATCCCACCACGAGGCCCAGGGATGCAGGGCTGAGTGCTGCACTCACAAGGGATGACAGGGCTGGGAACACAAACAAAGCTTGGCAGTGTCTGTCCCAAAGATGGACAAAATCCAATTGTATCCCGAGGATGCCCATCTGATTCACCACGTGCTCATTAACCCTCCATCCCCAGGCTTGTGTGCTGTGTGACTCCGAAAAACAGCTTTTGGAAAGCACAGGGATTCACCCTTGAAGGAGTCAGCATGCTCAAAAGTGGCATTTTGGCTCAAAAAAGCCAAAAGGGATTTTTCATGATGGTTTACAAAAAAACCCCAGCACTCTCGGAGCTACTGGGAGTTACTTGGAACCACTTGCCTTGCAAAAACCTCCCAAAGCATTTGAGGAAGGCAAAGCATTTCAGGAAATGGTGCTAAATAAGTAAATAATAAATAAATAAATAAACAAGGGCCTTTAATTTTTCCTTTCCAGAGAGAGATGCTCAGGGCTAGCCCGAGGCTGAGGCTGTGACAGAAAAATGAGGTGTGTTTTGAGTCTGCATTGGATTTGCAGGAGGTCTTGGCAGGTGGGGGCAGTGGGTGCAGGTGCCACACACTCTGGATTTTTAGTCATCCACAGTGTGATTTTATCCCTTTACTTGCTGGTATTCTCTTTTCACTGTTGCTGAAACTGTGACATGAAGTTTGGTTTTAAATTTTATAAGGTCCTGCTGTATCATTTAGGCCCTGAAGTGAGAACTACAGTGGCATAAGAGAAATGTTACTTCTGTGCTGAAAATGATGAAGTATGGAAAAGGAATATGGCTGAGAAAAAAGAATAATTCCATGTTAGTGATGTTTTGTCCTACTCTGGGACAAATCAAATCACTGAATTTCCCCAAAGATGAGCCATTCCAAATCCTGGGGTTTTGGCAGCTCTGGGGACAGGTCAAGTTCAGGTTTCCACTTTTCCACTGAAATCCATGGCACTGCAAAGCCATCACTGGGAGAGCAGCCCTGCCACTGTCCCCCCTGGGCTCCTGGCACTGCTGAGTGTGTTGGCAGGAGGGGCCTTGTTGGTTTTTGGGGTTTTTTTTTAATTTTTTTAAGGTTGGGATTGAAGTGTTAGAGATGGTATTTTGTAGGTTTAGATGTTTATTATTTTTATTTATGTTATAAGTTGTGAGTTTTATAGTATTTTATTAATAAGTTATAAAATGGTTAGCTATTTTTATATAAGGGTTTTTAAGGTTAAATGATTTAATTAATAAACGATACTTAAATTATTTTAATTTTAATTTCATAATTATTTGAAGTTTGTAATGTGGATTTTTTTGTTTAATTATAAAATACTATTTAAACTTATGAAGAAGAAGGTAAAGAAGAAGGATTAGTTAGTGTTTTAAAATTTTTATTTTAGTTTTATATATAATACTATATTTTAAAACTTTAAGTTTTCTATTTAGTGATATTATATACTTCAAATTAAACTATACACTTGTAATCTTAGTGTTATTAGTTAATTTTGGAAGTTTTCTCTATAGCTTTAGGTCAAATGTAGTGTTTTCTTGGGGGGTAGAGTCTGTAAGTACAGAAAGTTTAAAATCTTGGACTCTAACAGGGCCTGCAGTGCCTCAGGGATCTGGATCCCCAGAGGATGCAGAGGAGGAGGCAGAGGTGAAAGGCTGGGAAGGGCAACCTGTAAATAAATAAATACACAGTGATCACTAATGACCTGTCTGAGCAAATGGATTTTTCCAGCTCATAGCAAAGGGTTTGGTGTCTGTTAGGGAAAATATTTGCTCTTGGCAGGAAATGAGGGTTTCCTCCAATTATTATTATGAATAGGAAAGGGCTGGGAGGCTGTGCTGGGCCTGGGTCCCCACGTGGGGATGCTGTGGGAGGCTGTGCTCAGGTGGGACAGTGGAGCCCCTGAGAGGTGTTCAGTGCTCTCTGATTCCCTGCATTGCTGTATTTCTCTGTGACTGCTGGGATTTGTCTCTCCAGCCTCTCCCTGGGGCTCTGTAGCACCAGAGGGATTCCCACTGGTGGGTCACACATCAGCTTTTGCTTTTGCACTTATGGAATCTCCCTGAACATCCTCAGTATCACTGAGACAGCTACATACTCCAGAGACAGAGCAGAACTGTGAGTAAACCCAAATTATCTCCATAGGCTCCAAAGACAGCATCAGACTAATGGCTTAAAGCCTCCTTCTTGCTTTTTTGGATTTGTTTGTTTAATACTGTGGTCTGAAGTGACTTGGGAGGAGAACAGACACTTCTGAGCCTGCTCGTGAAAGCTGGTTTTCACACCAAACATAATTAAAGCAAAATTATCTGCTAAAACTTTGAATGCACCAATGGTGCCTGTTGCAAAATGAGGACTGGGGCTGAGTAAAGGTTTAGTGAGTGAGAAGGGAAAAGCTGGGAAGGCAGACCCTGAAGATCAGGGCAGGGATGTGGTACCCACCAGGAGCAGGGCAGGGAGCCATCCCCTGCTCTGGGATGCTGCTGCAGGCACGTTCTGTAGCACCTTGGCCTGGTGGAGGTTGTGGGGCTGCCTGTGAACTACTCAATGCCTCCAGAGATACAATTTTTAAAGAAAATAGAGCAGCAGACGAGTTTGAACTCCCTGACATGGCAGCACTGTGCCTAACCCAGCTCTGCCCTGCACCAGGCACACGGGCTCCTTTTGCTTCTCACACCCCCATCATTGCCTCCTGTGTTTTCCTTCCTCAGCTATTCCAGCATTTCTTTCCCAACACTTCATCACTCAGAGGAGTGAAACACTTCTGTGGGAGGATGGGTCGGTGCAAGCCCCCTGACCAACCTTCCCCCAGAGGCAATGTTGATTTTGGAAGCCACATGGGGTAGTGGTCACCAGTGCTTCTTGGGGCAGGGTGGCTGTGTCTCCCTCTTTTTGGGGTGGCCAAAATGCAGCAAGGGAGGTGCTGGTGAGACTGGGGCATCACTGAGAACGTGCTTGTGCCAGTGATGGGACAAGCTGGCAAAGCTGCTGAGATCCTCCTTTGTGATAAAGAGGAGAACTGGTTATTGGTGCCTCAGGATTAAGCCATGGGCCTGCTGGCAAAGCTGCTGAGATCCTCCTTTGTTATAGAGAAGAGAATTGGTTATTGGAGACTCAGGATTAAGCCATGCTTGCTGCAGCTCCCTCCCCACATCCCTTACATCTCCACTCCCCAGGAAACCAGCCTGGGGATGGAGTTGGAGAAGATTGTGGGTGGCTCAAAGGCAGTGCAGAGCTTCAAACCCCAGTGATGTGTTTGTGTGTGTGTGTGTGTGTGTGCACGGCCCAAATCACAGCAGCTGCCATCATGAAGTTCTGCAGAGCTTAAAAACCAACTCAAGCCCATTTTCCAGTCTCATTTTCCAGTCCCAAGCACCTCTCCCTCCTCCTCAGCAGCACGGATGAGTGCTTTCCCTGGCACAAATGCCAGGCAGGATTTACCGTGATGAAACAACCAAAGCATTTATGTATAACGATATAAAGATAACAACCCAGGCTGGAGGTGTTTTACAGGAGATGTTTGCCTCAGAGAGTGATTTAAACCCGAGCCAGGCAGAGAATCCCCCAGTGGAGGTGACTTTGCTGGCTCGGGAGGGCTGGCAGAGGCTCATCATTCCCGCATGGAGCTCACTGCCCGCTTCCCCCTTCCCTTCTGGCACCGGGTTATTTTCAGCTTTCTGAAGCAACTGTAGCCCAGTGTGCTAACAGGAGGTGATGACAGCTTGGGAGGTAGGGCCAGTGCTGCTGACAGCTTGTAATGTTACACCTTTCTCGGGAAAATTGTGGCAATCACCTGGCAGGGTGAGGGGAAAAAAGAAAATGAAGGTGTTTGAGCAAAAGCTGTGATCCCTGCAGGGATCACAGTCCTGCTGATGTTTGTTCTGGTAGAGCCACCACGTTTGCAGGGATGTGTTTTGGGGAAGAGCTCACAGCTGGGTGTTTCACCATGGGAAAGTCAGACAGGGGAATGTTGCTGAGGGATTTCTCTAGCTTGTTGTTGGGGCTCTGCAGCCAAGAGCCCCACCCCTGATGGGGAGGGAAAACCTGAGGAAGAGGATGGATGCGAGGGGTGAGTATCTCCCTGAAGCCTTCTCTGATTGTAGCCTTGGTCCCTGCACAATGTGGAGCATCACAAGACCCTGTGGGAAGGAGAAGTAGCCTGAGCTTGGTCACCAGTTGATCTGGAGCAAGCCTGCAGGTTATTCCAAGTGACCAAGAATTTCTTATGTATTTTTAGATGATTTTTCAAGTACTTCCACTAGCAACGCCTCATTTTCTCTCTGAGGGCTTGCCCAGTGTGCTGGATTAAGGCAGCTTTGGGACGGGTTGAAGAAGAAAGTTCTTTAAGAAGAAGAAGAAATTTCTTTGGGAAGAAAAACCAGCACCACAAATGGTCAAAAATGGGTCCTTGTGGTCAGTAAATGTGGTTTTGGTGTTAGGTGTGTTACAGATGCTCGCTGGGTGAAGTCAGGATGGCCAGAATCATCTCCCAAAATCCATCTGTGTTGGATTCCCACAGTTTCCCTGAGACCAACAGGATTTGAGGTGCCTGATACCCCTTTTTGTCTGGCACTGGAGGCCAAGGTTGTGGAGAGGCTTGGAGGGGCCCAGGGCTGCCTGGCCACGGGGAACAAGCACCACATTGTGCCACCAAACCTGCTCTTTTCTGGCATCAATAGAGACCTGACTGCCTGGTTTCTCCAGCTCAGCACCTCAGCACGTGCTAAATTCACCCCATAAATAAAAATTGAGCAAAGAACTCTGGAAGGGCTGCAGACAGACACTGCATTGATGGTGGTGGCTGATCCACTGCTGCTCCACAGCCAGCCCATGGAATGCTGGCTTGGTGATCACCGTCCTGGGGGGAACCTCCTGACCCCAGCCACTGGCAAGGTGAGCTGTGGCATTTTGTGGACCTGTGAGAACTTGCTTTCTGAGCTGCCAAACCTGCCTCAGAGGGAGTGTCTCTGCCCAGAGAGCACCCTCTGCACGTGGCCTTCCTCCACCAGCAGCTGCTGCAGCACCAGGACCATCAGAAGGGGTTTTCCATCCTCTTGCATTCCCTGCAATGACTCAAGGGTTGCAGTGTGTGGATTTGAGCAGGGAAAATGAGCCCGTTGGCTTACTTGCCCGCCCAAGTCCCATAAAATGCAAAATTTCACTGAAAGTTCAAGTAACTTCATGGCTGTTCCCTGAGATGTGTCCAAGCTTGGAAATGCTTTTCTTTTGGATGGGAAGAATGTGCTGTGGACCTGTTGAGTTACTCTCCAGTCTTCATCCTCCTTCATCCACCACCCCAGGAATCACTCATCTCCTCTCCCACCCTCTCAGGATGCTCTATCCCACCTGTAGCAGCCCAGCATGCCCACACCTGGGTACCAAACCCTGGGAAGGGCCTGATCCAGGAGATGAGCTCGATTAAGAAGGAAAAAAAGTAACATTCCCAAAAGTGCCAGAGTTCTGTTTGTAGAAGGGATTTGCCCTTCTGAGAGGGCTGTTGACTTTCAGGAGACCTAGGCTGTTCAAGTGCCTAAATCACTGTTGGAAATATGCTTACAAATTTTGTGAAGTGCTTAGAAAATATTTCTACTATGTCCTTGGGCCTTCTGCAGTGGTAATTATGAGTTGTCCATTAACCACAGTGTGCAGCTCTCTGCTTGAAGCTGCTGCATGCTCAGCACCCAGAAGACAGAGCATGGTTGGGATTAAAAAAAAATATGACCAGGATGACGTGAGGGCTGGGTGCAATTGCATACTTAGAGAACAAATGTCCTTTTTTTCACACGGGCTTGGGGTTTGTGGGTTTTTGAGGGTTTCAGAGACTGAAGGCCATGTGAAATGTAGCTTCCCCCAGCTTGGGCAGTGGCCAACTCCTCCTGGGGCAGCAGGAACTTCTCTGTTTAGATAGAGCAGCCTCTGCAATGACTCTTTTTACTGCGTGCATGGGGCAGTGCAGCACCCAAAGCCTCTAGTCCATGGGTCCAACTCAGCACAAGGCCCTTTGGTTTGTTAAGAACTGGTTGGGGTGTGATGCAGAACCCCTGCATCTCCTTTAGGGGCTCTGTAAATGGGTGATCTTCCTTTGTTTACAGTCTGGGGTAGGTTATTGTGGTGGAGTTTCTCTCAGCTCACCTGGATTTGAATGAAAAAACCCTCAAGCAAAACGTGCCTAATTCCCTGGGAATGCCAGTGGGGATGTTATGGAGCAAGGTTGTGTCTCAGGCTGTGTGTTTGGTCCTGAATTGGGCCAGCCAGAGCAGATGGAGGCAGCAGCTCTGTCACTCTGTGTCACCAATGCTCTGTTGGGCACTGAAGTTCTCCTGGCTCCCTCAGCTGCTCCTGGTGCTCCAGACCCTTCCCTTGCTCCATTCCTTCCTCTGGACACTCTCCAGCCCCTCTTTCTTGTCGTGAAAAACTGACCAGTAACAGGTGAACATCTCTAGCTAGTGAGGGGGCTGTCTTCCTCCCAGGGATTTATGGAATTCCCATTCAGGCCTATCCCATGGGATGTGTCCAGGCCAAATGTCTGAGAAATGAACGCTCCATCACTCACTGGCTTGATGAGAGGCACCACAAGCTGCTGAGATCCTCCTCAGCCTCCTCCTGCTCAGAGCACGCACTCTGCCATTGGCATGGCCTCGTTATTTCCATTGGCATTCAGTCATGAGGGTTTAGTTTGTTCTTTTAAAAACCAACCCGGGCTAAAGGCATTCCCTGGCAGGTGAGCACGCTCGTGGCCAGGCTGCATCCCTGGGAGGTTCTGCGTGCTCTGCTCCAGAGGGTTTGGAATGCCTGCATGCTCCTTGTCATTCTCAAGAGCTTGAAACTGTTTAGAAGGCGTGACAGTACATAAACTGAATCAAGTTTCTGGCCACGGTAACCAGGCGTGGAGACTCGGGGAGCAGACAACTGTGCTCGCCTGGTCTCTGGTGAGGGGAACAGGAACAGCCATGAGCCATCACAGAGGAGGGTTTAGCAGGACACAAGCCCCAGCTACTGAAAGAAAGTGCTGAAGTTTCTCTTGGCTAATAAGGGGAGTTGTTGGAAATGTTCATTCATTTTTGGTGAGCTCTGTTCTGCCTTACACATGGAACTGGGCGACGCATGGGGTGGAGATGGTGATGGGACCGATCCAGAGCAGGCTGGGGCTGGTTTTGATGCCGTTGCCTTTTTGCAGGGGCACAGGGCCACAGGACCTGCCATGGATGGGGAGATGGAGGGTTGCAGCATCTCTCCATCTCCCGGGGACCTGCTGAGTCTTCCTGCTGCTCTGCTTGTTTCCTGTTGGGCTGAGGGAGCTCAGATTTGGGGTCAGGAACACTCCTAGCTCATCGGATTATCGGACCGGATTATCCCGGTCTCTATCTCAGCTGCCTCTCTCCCCTTCCTCTGCACCCCGGAGGTGATGCCGGGCCGGACCCCCGCCTGCACCCCGGTCCCGGAGCCGCCCCGGGTCCGGCCCTGTGAGCACCGGGCCAGCAGGGACGACCTGTCCTGTGAGGAGGAGGAGGAGGGCACCGCCAAGGAGGAGCACAGGGCGGCCTGGCGGAGCACCGAGAGCCTCTTCCAGCTGGATGGTGAGCTAGACATCGAGCAGATCGAGAACAACTGAGGAGGGAGCAGCTCTTCCCGCCCGGGGCTCTGAGGGCTGCCAGAAGAGCCAGGGAGGGCTCCTGGCTGGCGGCAAGTTTGTGGGATCCTGTCACTGCTCCCCTCCTGCCAGCTGGAGGGGACCAAGCAGCTTTGCCAAAATTTCATCAGGTATTTAGAGGAATTCGTGTGCATGCGTGTGTAAATCTTGAAATTCTTTGTAACTACTGTAGCCAGAGATCAGCCAGGCCGAGGAAAGTGCCTGTCCCACAGGGAAACCAGGCACGGGGATCGCCAAAAACTCAGAATCCACGAGTAAATGGCTTTTGCCAGGATAGGGGTGGAGCTGATGGAGCTGGCCATGCTCCCACAGGCCCCACCTGTGCTAGTTCAGAAAGGAGAAACCATCACCCCTGGGACTGGAGAAAAGGGGGGGGAAAGCAGAATATTGAGATTTGCAAAGCGAGCACTGGCTGGTGGCCCCGGGATGGCCACGGTTCCTTTCCTCCGGCCGCATCCCGTGTGGCCTCAGCACCCCCTCGCTCCCCATGTCCCTGGCAGTGCCGTGAGGAGGAAATCACAAGTGAAGTGTTTTGCTTAAATTTAATAATGGCAAGAGCTGGATTTTTACTCCTTTATTTTTAGTTTTCCTTTTCCTGATGAGGAATTAAACAGATCCCTGGCCCATGTGGGGCAGCATCCACAGCAGTGCTTCTGGGCGCTGAATGGGGATGCTCAAATGCCTTCCTTCCCTATTTTTTTCCTTCCCAGCCCCCCTCTCTCAACTCCTTTGGGAAAAAAAACCCTACTCAGGCTCTGTGCTACCCTCATTTGGGTTCCCAACACCCTGTTTTGAGCAGGGCTGGGCTGTTTACCCATTTACCAGCAGCTGTGCCCACTTTGCTACCCAGGGCATGGCTGCCACCCTCTTTTTTTTGGCTTTACTGTGAAGGGCTGCCTGCCCGAGGCACGTCGTGGAGGGGTTACTTGACAAAGTCAGCTGGCAAAAGGCTGAAAATCCAGGTAGCAGCACTGAAAGCTTTTCCTCTTCCTGTGCCTTTTTAAAGCACAGATAAAGTGGTGACCATTATGTTTGTACGATATGAATTCTCTTTGCTAAAAATAAGCTGTCCACTTGCTAACAGGTTTAGAAGGACACATATTTCTTTTTTATCCCTCTGGTGTTTTTTTTATTATTTGTTTGTTTGTTGAAAGCTCTAGGAAAGCTGTATAAATGGCTTACAGCATCTTCTGGATTCCTTCTGCTGGTTCGTTCAAGCTCAGGGGGTCACTTCCTGAGCTTTGCAAACCTGAGAAAGGAAAAAAATCATTGATACCAACAGCAGCTGAAGACAGGACATTTTTAATGGGGTTCAG
>NW_005054369.1:1515501-1524971 GCF_000277835.1 Geospiza fortis | reverse complement strand
ACAAAAAGGCTGAGAGCTGCTGGTACAGGTTTCATTCATCATTTCTGGTTATGTTAGTGCACTTTTTTCCACAGTGGTTTGGGATGTGTGTGGCATCTCCCACCACAGTGGAACCCATTGGTTGTTACCCCTGTCCTGGCACTGCTGAGGATTTGCTGGTGGCTGTGGCTGTGTCCACTCCCTCCAGGCAAGCAGGACAAGCCCCAGATATTCAGGGAGGGGATGACAGGGATGTCTTTTCATTTTGGGGAACCCTCCAGCTCTTTTAAAAGTGTCACTTTATGCATCACTTAGAAGAAAATATATCCTGGGTTAATTTTTATCCCTCCTGTTGTGGAGGGTCCAGCCACGCCAGTGTTTTCCCAGGCTGCTGCCCCTCCCTCTGTGCCCCTGCAGTGGCACCCTCACAGCAAAGTTCTTGGCTTTGAGTCTTCCTGATGCTCCATCCATCCCTCCCTCCCCACCACTGACAGGTCCTGGTCTCGGGGCACACAGCTCCTGCTGGCCACAGGCACCTCCTCAGCTGAGCAACAAAGGGCAAATTCACCCCAACCCACGTCCAGCTCTCACCTGGGCATCCCCAGGGCTGGAATTCCTAAGGGCTTCTGTTTTCTTTCCAAGGGCTGCTCCTGGTGCCACGCTAACCCCCCAGAGTGGGAAGGTGGCCAAGGGACCACGGCCCAGCTGTCCTGGACCTGGTGGCCGACGGGCCACGGCCCTGCTGTCCTGGACGTAGCCGTAGCATTCAGTTTACATTCAGCACAACCCGTTTGCCTTACTAAAAATGCTTCTCCAATGAGTCATGGCCTTAGACTGGGCACGTTGGCGTAGGCACAGACTACAGTTAGCGACAGTTTTGAGGCCACAGTGGTGTTCTGTTGGGTATTTCTTGTTGGGTTTGTATGATTTCATGTACTTATTCTCAGTTTAAGAAAGCCTTACTTTTTAAAATTTTTTTTTTCTCTCTCTCTCTCTCTCTCTCTGTAGAGGTAAAACATTTGTGGATTTATATATATATAAATATATATATAAATAAAGTAATTAAAAATATTAAATATAATATAGTATGTGCCTCAGATTCAGGGGACATCCTGTTGATTGTAAAGTCAGAAGTGGTGTTGCTCCCCTGGTGTCAGGAGATCTGTCCCCTAGGCAGTGGGAGAGCAGGGCATCCCCTGGGGGTCTTGCTCTTGGTTTGTAAAGGACTTCACCTATTACACAGATGTTTTGGGAGCCCCCCAAACCCCCAGCAAACCCCTGCTGGCTGCCAGAATGTGATACTAAAGTAATATGCAGACAAGGGATGTTATTCCTTGCTAGGTAGCTAAAATAGGTTCATTATTGTGAAGGGACTCAGTGGCTTGTCCAAGGTGTGACCCAGTCTGGGCAGCAGCTGTTTTGGGATGACACCAAAGCTGTGGCAGCAGCAATAAAGGTTCTTCATCCTGAAAAAAAAAATGGGATTTTAAAGAATGTGATACTAAAGTAATATGCAGACAAGGGATGTTATTCCTTGCTAGGTAGCTAAAATAGGTTCATTATTGTGAAGGGACTCAGTGGCTTGTCCAAGGTGTGACCCAGTCTGGGCAGCAGCTGTTTTGGGATGACACCAAAGCTGTGGCAGCAGCAATAAAGGTTCTTCATCCTGAAAAAAAAAATAGAATTTTAACACAGAAAGTCTTAGCAGGCACACAGGTATTTTGCTGTGTGTTTTGCAGATGTAGCTCTTTGAGCCTGTCCTATGAAAGAATACATGAAAAAAAGAGAAACCAACGAAAAGAAGCATTTGTAAAATAGATTGTAATTTTTCCACGTGCTAGCATAGCCTGTTTGGCCAATAAAATTGTGTTTCAAGTGCATTGTTTGAAGCTCCTGGCTGCCCAGGCAAACAGACTGACGTAGGATGTTCTAGGATTGTAGCAGTGCTTTGCGGCGTGTGTGGGTTCCGTGTTTGAGAAAGAAAAAGAAGAGGATGGCCAAATAAAAAAATACACAAAACAAAACAAAGCAGAAAGATGGGAAGAAGAATAAAAACAAAGCCTTCTGAAGCTATGACCTGTAGTAGCCAAGTCTCGCTGGCAATTGCACAAGCGCCGCGGGCCAAGCGTGTCCTGGAGGGGCTGCCCCAGGTGTCCCCTCCCCGGGCGGGCCAGGAGGCTGCTCCTGCCCCCTCCATGACTTGATTGCACTAGAGCAGCTCAATCTCAGGAAATTGCTTGTTACTTTTACTGTGTAAATAAAGCTTCCTGGTTCAATAAGCCGTGTCTGGACTCTCTGTGCTGTCCCTGCGGCCGGGCACGGCTGTGGGGTCCAGGGAGGTTGGGGACATGGGGACATTGCTGACCCTCAGAGTTGTGGCACTGGTTGGAGTTTGATGGGCTTGGAGTTTGATGGAGACCCCTCCTCTACTCCCCTGGCTGCAGCTCCTTGACATCTCTATAGGTGCTGGGAAGGGATGTCCCAAAAAATGGGTGGGGGTCAGGAAAGCCGTCAACCAGGAGCCTCCCTTGGGTTGTCTGTGGAGGAAGGGTGTCCCAGCCATGGGGTGCACAAGAAAATGGACATTTTGAGATATTCACATGCAGACAGACACAATGCAACCTCCCCATTGCAGGGGGACATCTCCCATGCCTCCCCACCAGCCTGTCATTGAGCTGTAACACAGCCAAAGATATAAACAACAAAATGCAAACTGAAGTGCCAAGTAGCACCTCCTTCTTTGTGTTTAGGGACAAACATAATATCCTGCCTCTTAAAATCTAAACTCAAATCTAAACTCAGGGCCCACAGCAGGCCAAGGGCACATGGGGGTTTTAAAGAAGTTCTTGGGGAAACAGGGCAGTATCTCCCTGCAGCCTTTGCAACCTGAAAAGTAAAACGGCTGGACTTCCTCCAGCAGGCAGTGTAAAAACTTTCATGACAGATGGCAGGATGTTTATCTGCCTAAACTTAATCAGATTGAAGTGATAGGCTTAGTATAATAGAACAAAAAAGGGAAGAATTAGGGGTTAAAAAAGAAATTCTCAGTGATCCATCACAGCCTGAACGTTTGACCAGGGTTTCCAGCATCCTTCCGTGTGTGTGGAGGCTGACAGTACCATACACTTTGGCTGAACCACTACCCAGAGGACAGAAGATGCAAAAACAGACCCAAAAAATTGCACTAAGGTCATTTTCCCAGATGTAGTTTATTTTATTAGAGCTTAATTCCCAGCCCCCTTTCCCCTGCTGTCCCCAAGGGGTGCTGTGCAGCTCCAGGGCCAGCTGGTAGCTCTGAAAAACAAGTGTTCCAACTCTCCAGAAACAGGCAGCATCATTTTGGTGTCCTTCAGTGAGTGGGGTCATCTTCAGCTGTTGGGACTGCTGGAAACAGAGCTGGAATTATCCTTTACCTCCTGCTTGCAGATGCAGAGAGCAGTGGCTGAATGTAGAAAGTGGCCAGCACGTGCTGCCTGAGAGTATGGATATATATTAAATATATGTCACACAAACATAATTACATTATTTCCTTGGTTCCTTAGAGAACTGAAACAGGTTAAAGCCCAAATAGTCTTGCCCAAAGCCCAAGAGGGTACAGAACTGCTGATATGTTGATTAAAAGGTGACTTTTGCCTCTAAAAGGTGACCCTTGCAAACACTACCATGTGTCAGTGAGGGTGGGTAGAGGACTTGATGGAACAACCCCTAATCTTTTAATTTTTTGACCCATTTTGAGCCCCTTCCATGCTCTTGCCAGGTGCAGCATGGCCAGGTGTTACCACACATGCTGCAACAGCTGCACTGCAAAACTGACAGGGGGAGAAACCAAAATCCCAGGGGAAGGGCTGCAATGCCTGCAGGCAGGGAGCAGCTCCTTTTAGAAATCCTTATTCTGATGAGCAAAAAAAGGCAAATCTCATGCCTGTCCTGGCAGCAGGAGGGGGCTGAGCTGGAGCTGAGCTGGTGCAGCAGATTCTCAGCAGGCATGTGGGACAGGATCAGGCTCAGGGGATTGTTCAGTGAGTACAGAATCCTGGAATCCCACAATGGTTTGGGCTGGAAGGGACCTTAAAGCTCATCCTACTCCACCCCAGCCATGGGCAGGGACACCTTCCACTGTCCCAGGCTGCTCCCAACCCCATCCTAACCTGACCTTGGGCACTTCCAGGAATGAAGCAGACACAGCTTCTCTGGGCAAACTGTGCCAGGGTCTCCCCACCCTCACAGGGAGCGATTTCTTCCCAAAATCCAATCTAAACCTGCCATTTTGAAGCTATTCCCCCTTGTTCTATCACTACATGCCCTTGTGAAAAGTCCATTTTCAGCTGGAGCAGTGTCTGACTCAGCCCTGGCAGCTCAGGGACTGCACATCTAAGATTTTAATGGGGAGAGGCAGGAAACCCACACCTCCTCCCACACAGGCTGCTCACAAACCCCCCTGCAGAGGGAAGACAGAGACCATCAGTCCCATGGCCTTTTCCAGCTTTTTCTGGTAGGGAAAAGCATTTCAGGTCCTGTAAACACCTCTGCCAGTGCTGACCCAACTGAACACAACGACAAGACAGGCCAGATCCACAGGACAGGGTTTATTCCTGACAGGATGGTGCAGTTATTCCCTAATGTGTTACTGATTGCTGTGCCCTCTCCTGGGGCTGCTCCACACAGGTTGATCCTGGCAGAACCACGGCTCCTGCCTTGCCAAGGCATGTGGGGCTGTCCCCCTCCCCAGGGCTTTTGTGCCACCCGAGGCACACACAGGAGCTTGGTGGCCTCCATCCTCCCTATCCCACACAGGCACCCCAAAAGGCACAGGACATGGGGGTTAAACAGGTAAATCCATTCAGGAGGGGGTGCCTGGGCTCCCTGTTTCCCACCTCCCCGGGTAAGCAAAGATAAAAAGGGGGAACAGCCCCCCAGCATCACCCAGAGGAGGCTGAGGCCTCCCACAGGCACCAAGGGCCAGACATTGAAAACTTGCCAGAGAACAGCAGGTTTGGTGTTCCCTTGGATGGAAGGTCAGTAGATCATTTTAGTACCATTATGTGAAATATGTCAGAAGGCAGATGCCCACCACCCTAGACAAGGCTGGCCTGGGTTCATTCAGGTGAGATGGAGGTGGGAGAGGATGAAGTGGTTCCATGGAGGCGTTGCACGTGAGGGCTCATCCCTGCTCCTGCTTGGATTTACAGCTCCTGGAGGATGATGTCCACAGCCTCAGCCAGGTTGTTCACGTAGGCATCAGGCTTCACCTCGGGGTGGTTTTCATCGGACGGCCTGGAAGGAGACAGAGGGGTCCAGCTGAGCAAGGGCAGGACCCCAAACAGCCCCCATGTCCCTGGTGATCCTGCTGCCCACAGAGCCCAGGCAGTGCCAATGGAGCACCCCTGAGGTTCACAGAATTCCCAGAATGACCAGGCTGCAAGAGACCTTCAAGTTCATCGAGTCCAGCCCAGCCCCAACACCTCAACTAAACCCTGGCACCCAGTGCCACATCCAGGCTTTGTTAAACACACCCAGGGATGGGGACTCCACCACCTCCCCGTGCAGCCATTCCAGAACTTTATCACCCTTTCTGTGAAAAACTTTTTCCTGATATCCAACCTGTATTTCCCTTGAGGCTGTGTGCTCTGGTTGTGTCAGTGCTGCTGGAGAAAGAGCCCAGCCCCAGCTGAGCACAGGCACCTTTCAGGAGCTGTGAGAGTGATGAGGGCAGCCCTGAGTCTCCTTTTCTCCAGGCTGAGCACCCCCAGCTCCCTCAGGGGCTCCTCTCAGGGTTTGTGTTCCCAGCCCCTCTGGATGTGCTCAGTGTCCCAAGGTCCTTCCCAAGCTGAGGGGCCAGAGCTGGGCACAGCACTCAGGGTGTGCCCCAGCAGTGCCCAGTGTAGGGGCAGAGTGACCTCCCTGCTCCTCTGGCCACTCCATTCCTGACTCACATTCCTCCCTCTTCTGTTTGTTTGCCCCCTTTCTCTCTCCCACACCCATGTCTTTCCCAGATGATCAAGTGGATCATATGTCCTTTGTGCAAATGAGCTCAGCAAAACTTTGCAAAACCTCAACTGGAAGAAAATTTTCAATTAGTTAACTAATCCAAGTGAATGCACTGAATTTTACATGGCACTTTTCATCCAGGCAATAGCAGCACCAGACAGGGATCACTGTAAGGACCTCACTGCAAGCCTGGGACCCTACAAAATGACAAATAATTATTCTCCCACAGTTTTTATCTAGAAATAGGCAGAGAAAAGAACTATTCCCTTTCAACCTAGAGACACAGATAGTCTTCACACCACTTCAGTGAAAAGGAAGGCTCTGCCAGGGTTTAATTTTGCAGGACCACCATCCCTTGCAAACCCAGCAGTGCTGGTTTGAAACACCACCAGAAGAAGGTTCAGCCTCACCCTCCACCAAGTCACCACCCCAAAGCAGAGTGACTTGAAGCCATTTTTTGCCAATGCTCAATTAGCAGCACTGGCCTAACGAGGCACAGCTGCACAATCCCATTTTGCTGATTTAGCAGCACTGCTGCTGGGGAGGGGGGCAGATGTGGGAGGCAGAAATTTTCCAAACCTCGTGGTCCTGTTATGGCTCTTGGGCTGAGAAACCCAACAGCTGCTGAAGGGAAAACATATGTACTTTATACACTTAATGACCTTCCTTTGGGAGAGAGATGGGAGCCCAAATGTCCACCTCCCACCTCTCCTGCTCCCTGGGAAGGGCAAACCTTTATTTAGCACAGCCTCTCCATGGGGAAGATGCATTTCCCACCAGATGCAGGGGAGGCAGAGAGATGATGATTATTATTATTATTAATGATGTGCAGGATTTGGTGAGCACTTGTCTGTACAAGCACCAAATCACTTCTTCTGTCCCAGCACTGAAGCTCCCCAGGGCTGTTTCCTTCCTGCTCTTTTCTCAGCCCTGCTCCTCACAAAGGCATGGCCTCTTTTGGAAGCCCACACTGTGTGCTTGAGGCTCTGCTTGCTGCAAAGTTGGGCTATGAACTAGGAGAAATAAAATATTTTTGTATTTTCAGCCGATATTCATCTTTCCTTGTGTCACCTGCAAAGCTATGCCCAGCACCAGGCTCCAGGAAACAAACTGCATCTTATTGAGAGAGTGGATGGGTCTTTCTTTAAATATCCCAATTCCATCTTGTTACAGGGCTAGGGAGCAATGAGAATAATTACTATGATGTTTTTTAGGTTTTTCTCAACTGAAAAAGAGTTTGCTGATGGAGAAAAGCCTTCACACATAAAGCAAGTAAAAATCCAGTGTGTATCCACCCCTTCAGTGGTAATTATTGCTCACTCTGATTTAACCAAGTGGCTTTGATGAACACAAAGATAACTTTGGGCATACAGTAAAATAATCCATTTTTTGTCACTAATCCTTAATTTGAGTGGAGAACTAAATAAAGCAACGAACAAAACTTCTCTTTGCATTTTACACCCTGAAAAATGTTCCTTTCCTAGATTACACATTAGGAGAAAATTCTAAGAACTGCTTGAAACGAAAGCTTCTACAAGAAATTTTCAATTACACAGCACTCTTTGATCTATTAAAAGGATTTTGTGATTAATATCTGTGCTGACTACACAGAAATCCATCTGTAACTCAGCTGCTAAATGCCAGTCATCAAGAAAAAGTCCTGCACACACTTAATGTGTCCTGTGAAAAGGGGGTGTGTGTATGTATATATAAATATATATAAATAAAATATATAAAAATCAATATATATTTATATTAAAATAGAAAAATATATATTTAATACATATAATATATTTATATATATTATAGATATTTTTATAAAAATATATATATATAACATATATATGTATAAAAATATATATATTTTTCCCCATTTGCCCAAATACCATGGGATCACATCACACTCCTGGCTCCACTGAAGTCAATATTAAAACATAATAAATAAAGTTGTGTGAACTCTGCAGGAAAGCAGAGAGCTGGAATAAACACACTTCCCTGCTCTCCTGCCTTTTCCTAGGGCTGCGCGTGGGGCTTTTGTCCCTGTCAGTGCCACCACAATCCCTGTTTCATGTGGCCCCTTCCTTTGTCTCACAGGCATTTTGTGGCTCACAAAAACAGCCAAGGGATGGGTTTGCTCCCCCCTCTGGCTCAGAGCTGCTCTTGAAGCATCCAAAGAAAGGGAACTGCAAGCAAAAAGCACCAAACTCTAATGCCAAGAAACAAAGCTCCAAATGCAGCAAAACAACTCAGGAGCCCAAGCCTGGGTGCCAGAAGTGAGGCAAAAGAGACAGCTGTGCCATAAAACCTCTGGGCAAACCCAAATGCTGGAGGATGAGCCCTTACTCTGTTGTCCAGAGGGAGCAGAGACCATGGCTCTACACCAGCCTCTTCCCTGGGGAATTGGGGCTTTTTCCTAAGAGAAACACCAGCCACTGGGAGTTTTAAGAAGGCCTGAGGTGAAGCAGTGCTCTGGAGCTCTGCCCTGATGTCCTGGGCATTGCTCTGATGGGTCAGAAGCCACCAAGGTCACTGGGTGCAGGTGGAAGCTTGAGCCAAGAGCAGAGCTCAGCTTCTCTCAGTGACAACAACCCCATGGAACTGCAGGTCACAGAACTGACAGTGAAGGTTACCTTTTAATACTTTCTTCTTTCCTATTCCAGAAATAAATAATAATAATAATAAAAATCTAAAAATATCTTTAATTTGCTAGGTCAGTTGAAGAAGTTAGCATTGAGCTAACTTTAGGACAGACTCCTTCTGATTTTTTTTCTCATATGGGGCTCTGGTTACAGAGAAGAGCATAAATCAAAATGACAGAAAATTATATAGTGCAGCTGAACATTGAGCTGTCAGCACTCCTGGCCAGTGCACAAACTTGCTTGTGAAAAATCAACTACAGCCTTGGGAAACACTCTCTTCCATAAAGCAGGACTCCTTGGAGTGGCTGAGCACCAGGGCCTGGAAGTACAGAGCATTTCCCAGCCCAAACTGGCCATGGCACTGTGAATGTGACACTTCTGCACTGCCTTTGGTGTTCACCTTGCTGGCAGGGAAAGGAGTGGCTTAGCACAGGACCCCTCTGAAAGCCAGGGTGGTCCTTCCTGCTCCTTATGAGCACACAGGGTGATGTTAGGAGAAGAAAAGCCACCCAAAAGGACCAGTGCATAGAGCACATGAACAATATGAGCTATTTCTAACATGATGCAGCTCAGACAGTGGTCCTGTGTCCATCAAAAGCTCCTCAGGAGATGCCTGAACATCCTCCTCTGCCAGGGGTTATTTATCACTGTCAGGGCTCTGTGGCCCCTGTGCCCTGAGCCAGACCTCAGTCCATACTAAACTGGTTAGTTCAGATCAGTGCTGCACCTGGAGACATCAGGGAGCAGCAGGGTGCTGCAGGGAACTGGCTCTGCAATTTTAACTCTTCAGCTGGGAAGAGAAGCTCCATTTATCAGGAAAGCTCCAGTATCAGAGCTGCTGCCTGTCAGAAAGTGATGGCTTCC
>NW_005054369.1:1511790-1515491 GCF_000277835.1 Geospiza fortis | reverse complement strand
TGAAGCACGGAACCAAACTGTACAGGGCTGGTCTTAAAAATCAGCTTCTGCAAAAAGAAGAAGGTTCACTCACTGTGTGGGTCAGATTTCCACTGCTCTGACAGGCTGCATTCCCTGCCTAGACTCAGCTATCAGGAATGGTCTTGAGTTGTCCCAACTTCTGTGCAATTTTCTGGGAGGGTTCACCCAGATTCAGCTGAGCATCTCTGAGAGATGAAGGGATCTATGCTGGCTTGCCTGGTCCTCTCAGGAACTACCTGGAGTCTTTGAAGCAAATGCAGAGGAAAGATGACCCCAAACCCCAGGCTTTGAGTTAATTCTTTTGTTTCCCACAGCAGCTGGGATTCCAGGTGTGGTCTGAGGGTTGGAGAGGATTGGATGGTGCTGCCAGCCAGTTCCAATGGCACTGCCACAGGGAATCACTGCTGGGAAGGGAAGTGCACCTGCAGAACGTGGGATGGGACTGATTCTCTATGAGCTGGCAGCAAACCATCCCACCAGGAGCTAAGAGGGGATGTCTGAGCTCCAGGCCCTCCCAATGCTGTCCTAGGGACCCTCACACACAGCCTGGAACAGCCTTCTCAGCACCCCACTGGTGCTCTTCTCCAGCAAAGCATGGGGAACAGAAAGGAAACAGCTGGGTTAGTGCATGGGCAAAATATTCAACAGATAAAAGGCCAAGTGGAGGTGATAGATGAGCCATGATTGACTCTCACAATTAATGGACTAATCTCATGTACATAGGTTAAGAAAAGTTTTATAGATTTATAGTTAGGTTGTACCCCCTCACGTGGTTATCAAGGGCCAGCTGGAGTTGGGACACCTGGGAGGGCTGGCTTGTCCCTGGTGACATCTCACCTCCAGTCAGGATTTGAGGAAGAGATCTCCACCCCTGGACAGCGAAGAAGGGGTTGAGGGACAGAACTTTGGGAGGAGTAAAAGGGTTAAAAAGGGAAAACCTCCATTGTGAGGGGGCTGAGCACGTGGTGGGAAAAATATTTTGCTCCCGGTGCTGTAACCTTTTTTCTTTATTCAGTCTTCTGTTGTATTTTTGATAAGGTTTAATAAACCTTCCTAAACTATGCAAAGCGAGTAGCTATTTCTGACATGGAGGTAGCTGACATTAGATAGTCGTGGTCACAGGGGTGGAACCAGCACTGGGATCCAGCTCAGCCTGCTGAAACCTGCCCTGAGAGTGAGAGCAGACAGGCATTGATCAACACCTGGTTGGTATCACAGGTTAAAATTAGCTCTTACACAGCCCTTCAGAAACTGGGGTAGGCAGGAAAACACCAAGCAGGGCCAAAGCAAGGCACCAAAGTGAACCTGAAAAAGACAAATGAGCCCACATTGCAGTGCCACAGTCATTGGCAAACCTGATCCCAGCTCTGCACCACTTTTGTCACACAGCAAACCCCACCCCAAAAGTCACCCTCTGTTTGACCAAGGCGTCTCTGGGTCACCATTCAGACTCCCCACCAACAGCACCAACCCCTCCTCCATAAAATGAGACAAAAAAGCCTGAGACCATTTCTCCTGGCAGCATATTCTTCAGGGGCTCTTAGCATGGCTGTAAAATATGCAAGACTGGGTTTAAGAAGGTTTTCTTTATGAGGAATGCAAACAGACACTGTAACCTTTGCTGGTTGCTTTGGAAAGATGCAATAATTAAACTTGGTGCCATGAGTGAAACTCTTTTTTTTTTCTTCTGTGAAACTTGCAATTTAATCAGTTTGGCACTGAAAACCCAGATAAATCACAATGACTGACAGGTCCCTGATGGACAGCTGAGGGATGGTTGTAAAGCACATTTCCTGATCATCCAATTAGAGAAAAACCTGCACCAAAGTCAGTAACAGCACCCAGGCTGGAGCAGCTCCCAGAACTCTGGGAAACCCATACCTGGGACCCTCTCATGTCATGGACAGATCCCTGGGATAGGAAGAGAGGCTTTTGTGGTTAAAAGACTGGATTTTGGAGAGCTCCAAGCAAAGCAAACCTGTGTCAGAACAAACCAGCATCTTCCACTGCTCCTCTCCTGCCTCCCAGAACTTCACACGGCACTAATTGTGTTTAATTGTGACTCACTGAAATTCAAGCATCCACAAACGGGTGGAAATTACAGCCAAATTGTTTGCTAACACCTGAAGGAACTCTGTGGGCTTGGGACTTAATTGTTCCCATTTCTGTGAAACTGCTGCAGTTCTAACTGAGCAGAATTAACCAGACTAAGTCCAACACTTCTCCAGGCAATACATCTCAGCCTGTGGGCAACACTAAGATTGAGGGCATAGGGAGTTATCCTTCTGCATAGTTTACCTAAAAATAAAATAAAATTAAATTGCCAAATGCTAGAATTAACAGGATCCTGGAATGGTTGGTGTTAGAAAGGACCTTAAAGATCATCTCTGCCATGGGCAGGGACACCTTCCACTGTCCCAGGCTGCTCCCAGCCCCAATGTCCAACCTGGCCTTGGACATTTCCAGTCCAGGAGGAGCCACAGCTGCTCTGGGCACCCTCTGCCACCCTCCAAGGGAACAATTCCATCCCAAAATCCCATCCAACCCTGCCCTCTGGCAGTGAGAAGCTGCTCCCCCTCATTCTGTCACTCCATGCCACATCCAAATTCCCTCTCCAGGTCTCCTGCAGCCCCTTCAAGCACTGGAAAGTCGCCATCCCCCAGATTTTTGTTTTTCTGAATTTCAATACACTTCTTGGGGTGAACACTTGTGCTTTTCAAACATACATGTGCTGAAAATTTAATTGGAATTTGCTAGTTTGTAATCAGTTGGCTGCATGGAGATGCTCTAACCAAAGCTCTCAGATACACAATTCCAGAAATAACTGCTCAGAAGAGGGTGCTGAGAGCACTGGTAGTGCTAAAAGAGGTGCATGAGGGATGCCTGGTGTCCCTGCTGCACTCTGCTCTACCAGGTTTTCCACCAGGTCTTTCTAAACTGCCAAGATCTGGTGCAGGACATCACTTTGGGAAGCAAGGGACAGGCTGGAAATGGGGATTGTAACCACAGCTCTGAAGAGGTTCAGGGAGAGCAAGTGGGACTTTGTCAAATGAAGACGTTAAATGACCAGAGGTGAGAGAACAGAGCAGGAGCTGGAGGCTGGCAGGAACCAAAACCCATGGGTTTCACATAAAAAGCTTGGGAGAGAACACAAGTATTTCCCATAGTCCTCTCCACAGGCATGGCATTTAGTCGTGGTGATTGCAAATTAACCCTTGAGGAACCCCAGTTCCTGGCATCTCTGCAGGATTCAGTGCCCCCTGCACTCTGAGCACACAGAGCTGAGGAAGCAGATGATGGCAGCTGCTTCCCTCCACCCATCCCTATTTATTTTCTCTCTCAGGAAACCCAGCACATGTGAAGACACCAGATTAAAAGCTCTGGAGAATAAAAGTCCTGAAAGTCTGTGCAGAGGATATATACACATCTACAGAGAGAGAAACAGGCACAGAGGAAGGCAGGATGGTGATGGGAAGACGTGATGTGAAGTGCTGCTGTTGGGACAGAGGGTACTCCTGGCTAAATGCTCTCATGTCCTTACACCAGGGCATGAGATTTTATCAGTGCTGACTTCTTTCCCTTACCTCCAAAACCCCTCATGGAAAGTGAAGCTGGTTTGAACAAATATTTAAACAAGCACAGCACTGGTGTTCCGGCAGCTGGGCAGCAATTTTCCTGTC
>NW_005054369.1:1505755-1511749 GCF_000277835.1 Geospiza fortis | reverse complement strand
CAGGCATTAAAAGTGTGCATACCAGCATTATGGTGGAGGAGAGGGAGCAGCACACATGCCTGATCTGGTTTTGGACTGGATCCCAGCCTGCTAATCCCAAAACAGCTGCACACGTGTCCTGGGAACAGCTGGCATGGCAGGGAGAGCTGGAACCTGCTGGGCACAGGATGGGGGACACCCAGTCAGTCCCTTCTGCCTCAAGGGGCTCTGTCCTTTCCTCTCTGCCCATAATCCAGGGATCCTGTGGGCTCTGAGCTGCTGTGGTCCCATCCAAGCCTGAATGCAAAGGTGAAGCCATAATGGCTCCAGGCTGGGTGGTGGATGCTGGGCTTGAAGACACAGGTGGAAGAGAGTTACTGCATCAGGAGCTGCCATCCTCAGCCCCATGGAAAGCACTTCAATCCAGCTCACACAGTGATGGAGTGCACTGGCAATATCTGTTCAATGGACTCTGTTAGGCCAAGCAGAACAGCCAGAGGAAACACACAAACATCTGAGAGCACAACATGCTCCTGCTACTGCAGAGATGAACATTCACCCTCAGCCACCTCAGGCTTCCCATCAGGCTGGGCCCAGACCCATTTCACCCAGAGCTCTCTGTCCAAAAACAAGATGCTCAGCCCAGGGTGGTCACCTGGAGCTCTCCAGGAGCCTCCTGCTCAGGACAGACAGGAAAGGGGAAAGGGGAAAGTACACGCAGAACCACAGAATCACTCAGGCTGAACCTAACCAAGAACCACAGAATCACTTGGGCTGAAAAGGCCTCAGAGATCACTGAGGCCAACTGTTCCCCCAGCACAGCCAAGGCCAGCACTGACCCCTGTCCCCAAGTACCACATCTACAGGTCCAGCCCTTCCTTGGAGACCTCCCTGGGCAGTTCCAATTCCGGAGCACCCTTTCCATGGAGAAATTCCTCCTGATGTCCACCCTGCCCTTCCCCTGGCCCACCCTGAGGCCATTCCCTCTCCTCCTGTCCCTGTCCCCTCCTGGCAGGAGCTGTGCAGAGCCACAAGGTCCCCCCTGAGCCTCCTTTTCTCCAGCCTGAGCCCCTTCCCAGCTCCCTCAGCCCCTCCTCTTGGGACTCATGCTCCAGACCCTTCACCAGCTTTCTTCCCCCTTCTTATTCATCCCATGTTCATCCCAGTTTCTTAGATAACAAGTCTGGATAGGAAATAACCTCTGGAAGAGATGATCCTTTTCCCCACTGACTCTATTTAAACCAGATGACAAGCTCATACCCCAGAGCCAGTTCTTGGACAGCCAGAGTTAGGGTTAGGTGTAAAGAATCTAACTTTTTCATAAAATATAGATAAAGTTCAGTGAGATAAATCCAACTCCTTGTTGGAAACGAGCCATGAATGCCAGCCATGAATGCAATGACCTCCTGGCTGGCCTGGGTGCACTGGGGGACCAGAAGCTCTCAGTGCACATGTGGATGCACCAAGTGCTGCAGAGCAAGCACAGCACAGCTGTTTCCAATAAAAGCAAAGCCTCCCTCTCCCCCTCAAAAGTGAAACAAGCACATTTGCTTGTTTTCTGAGAAAATCTGAGAATTGCCCCTGCTCTGCCAAACTATCCAGTCTAACAGGGTGTTTGCAAGCACCCTGAGACTCAGCTCTGCCTGCTTGGATTAATTATTGATGACCTGCTTGGCTTTGCCAGATGACCTTACTCAATTCAGTAGAAAATAATTTTAAACGCCCCTGAGAAAGAATTTGGACATAAATATTTTCTTTGTGCATACACACAAACAGATGTGCATCTTAAATGGAGCTGATGCAGTAGCTATTAATCAGATTTAATATTACACAGGAGTGAGAAAGATTCATTTCAAGGGTTGAATGTAAAGCTCAGTGGTGCTCAGACATCTTACTCTGTTAGATACTTTTAAAGACCTTAGCCTAAGAGAATATTTCATGGCTTTCCTTTAATATATCACTTACAAAATCCCTGTGAAAGGTGTAAAATGAATGCTGGCTTCCACATTTGCAAAGCATCTCACGGAGATTTAAGTCACAGAACTCTGGCAGATGCAGATTCTAGCAAGAAAGGAGCTTTGCAGATTATAAAAGAAAGAAGCCTTAATTTAAGGTTTCAAATGCTGTTTGGAGAAGTTTGACTTAAAAACTCTTGGGCCAGATTGGCACTGATAATGCAACCCTCGAGACAAGACACTCCAACTCACAGCTTTAAAAGACTGTTTCTCACCAAAGAAGAATTTGAGCTACCCTAAGGAGAATAATATTTGCCTCCAGATGCCGCTCGCTAAATCAGCCTTAATTTTAAATGAGAATGAAACTATGAGCTATCTGTGCCACTCCCAGGAAACCCAAGCAGACAGACATGCAGCCAGTTCTCCTTCCAAAGGGCAGGAACAGCCAATTCACACACGTGTTGGGAACCAGCACCACCCTGCTCCAAAACCCTTCTCACGTGGGAAGCCAGAAAACCACCTACACAGGAAAATTAAGGCAAAATTTGTATTTTTGTCTGCAAAATTGTTCAGCCTGGACAAGGCAGCGGCATGGGGTCTGTCTGACTTCTCTTCCCAGACCAGATTCCAGATAGGAAAATTGCATCCAACCTCACTCAAGGATGTCAGGAACACTAAATGTGCTCATGCTGAACTGATATAACAAAAGGGAATTATATATCTGGGCTAAACCCCAGGAGTTCTGCCTTGGCTTTGAGTCAGTGCATGATTGATGCCCTCTGGAAGGGCTCAGAGACACCTGAGCATGCAGAGCCACCCAAATAACTCAGCCCTGCTCCTCAGAAACTCCTGCCCCTTCTAAAACAGAAACTTTACTAAAGTTATTCTAAATTAAGGCTCATTTGCTTAAGCAACTCTGTAAATGAGATCTTCACAATCTTCTCTTTGGAAGTTTGCATGGCCTGAATGTCTGCCTGCCTTCCCTTCCATGACCACAGTGCCAAGGAAATGAAGCTTCATTTGCTTGGGAGATATATTTACCAATATCTGGAAGTGTTCAAGAGGCTTGGAGCAACCTGGGATAGTGGAAGGTGTCCCTGTCCATGGCAGGGGGTGGCACTGGGTGGGTTTTAAGGTCCCTTGCAATCCAAACTATCCCATGATTCTATGAAGTGATGGAGCTGGCCAGGTTTGCTTTTTGCTTCGTTTCACAGATGAAAAAACCCAGATTTGCTGAGCTGTTGAGGAGGTAATGAAGGAAACTTTGTGCCATGTGCCTGCACGCCCTGGGATAGTGAGTGGCTGGGGCATAAGACCCTAAACCCAGCAGAAAGCAACACAGTTCTGTATGGAGCAGCCACAGCCAGCCCACACTGCATCCCTTTCATTTTTTACCTGCCAATGGGGACCTTCCCTGCAGAGGAAGGCAGGATGTCCTCTGCAGATGGGGCTTACAAAGGTGGGAAGCTGCTCACAGGATGAGGACACGCCGCGCTCGGGGACCGCGCTTCGCCCAAGGATCCCAGGGCTCCTTGGAGCACTGCAGGAAATGTGCAGAACTGCTGCCCTGGAAACACCAGTGCTGCAGGGATGGCTCTGGGCTCCTCCTCCTGCTCCTGGCTCTCCTCCACCCCAGCAGGACGCAGGAGGGAGCCTGGGCTGAGGGAAGGCAGCGAGCACATTTTTCAAGGTGTCAAACCACAGCTAGGCTCGTGCTTAAGCATGGATTATGGAAACTGCACTGAGCTAACAGTGTTAGTGCAGGGATTAAATCCCCACACTCCTGGCAGCCAGCCCTGGGGCTGGACACAGAGAACAGGCCAAGGGCTGTACCTGCTTCCTTCCAGCTCTGACTTCCAGCTCCTCAGATGGAGAAGGCTGCTCGTGTGTCCCACTCGCTGTGCGCTCAGCGCAGGCTCAGAGCCAAGCCCTGGCTGAAGCCTTCCAGGAGTTTTGTCCAATACCAAGTCATGTCAACAGGGATTTTGCTGCATGTTGTTAAAGAGATAATCCCAAATTTGCAACTGAGTGATGAATATTTGGGTTTGGAATGCTTGATTTCACTGCAGGGAGTTGCACAGGTTCAGTCTGTGTCCTGTGCTAACTTACATTTTCTCTCAGTCCCTTCCACCTGCATAAATACAATGGTTAATGCTATGGCCACCTCCAAACAGCTTTTTTTAATTAGTTTTTGTGGGACTGACTAGACATTTCCCACAGCAGTTTGTTGCTGGCTGTTATCACACGTGCAAACCACAGCCTGGAACCACAAAATCATCCAGCAGGATGAGTTTGTACCACACCTGGCACACTCAGAACAGCATCAGGCACCACTGCTGCTTCCAGACCCTGCCACATTCACCCTTGTAGGGCTGAGATGGTTTCTGAGTCAGCTCCTCATGAGCTCCAAGACCCAGAAGCCAAGGATCAGCTGTGCAAGGTGCCCAAGAGGGCTGGGAATGAAAGGGGTGCCCAGGGGCTCCTCCAGTGCAGCTGGCAAGGCTTTCCCATTTCTTAGGATCAGACTGAACTTGGGACATTTCTTAACCATGAAATCAATAAAAAAGGCTCAACAGCTTTGGAACAGAGGAGGAAAAACCCCAAACAAACAAAAGCAGTGGCATGGTAACTGCTTCACCTTCTTGGTATCTGCAGTATTTGCTTTTATCTGAGCATTGTGGTTGAGACCAGTTTCCTCCCTTTGCATCAGCTTCAAGTGAAGACTGATCCTTTTTAGAATGAACAGCCCATAATGAACAGCCCATAATACTGGTTTTAGTGTGCTTCTGTAACCCAACCTGGCCTGAATGAAGTCTATTTACATGCCATGCTCAATACCTTTGAGAAAATCTAATACTTAAAATACTTCAAAGGTCTACTTTGTACTGGAGGTGGGACAGCCAAGGCTGTGGTCTGCACATATTGCTAAATTCCAAAGGCATTTCAGGGTGGAGATATTTGTCTGTGGAGTTAAAAACAACCCAACAATAAGCCAATCCCCTTCAAATTGCATTCAAAGCAGCACAGAGCAATCTGTGGAGGGCTGATCAATCCTCTGATGTTTTTTCTCAGTCTAAAATGAAGCAGTGGCTTGGAGGTGTGTGCTATATAAAATATATAAAAATATAATAAAGAATTTTTTGAAACAAACCACCCAAGCCCTTGTGTGGAAAGGGTGTTAGCAGATCATAAAGGAAGAGACTTCATCAAGTAAAACATTAAAGGAAATGTTCTAACTTACAGCACTATACATTAATGCTCAGCAATGTAAAGAGTTGAACTGCCTGCTGCTTTCCCACCATAAATTACTACCTGCAGCTAATGGAAAACCTTCCTCCAGACCTGTTTATGCACCTCACTCTCATTTCCAACACTCACATGGATGGAAAAAACAGCAAGGCGGCCTGGAGTTGTCTGAAGGCCTGCAATGGGCATGTCCTGAGAAAGCAAGGAACATTTAAGAATACCACATGTGTGTGTTTGATACAAGTTGCTTGAGCAGCTCATCACATATGCAATACTCTGCAGGTTTTATGATTGTTTATATTGAATTTAATAATTAGCTTTAATGTTAAACCATGCTGCCACTCACACACAGCTGTTTCCTCCCCAGGAAAGGGCACTTCCTTCTTTTGGGGGGGAAAAAAATATTCACAGAACCATGGAATGGTTTGGGTTGGAAGGGACATTAAAGACCATCTAGTTCCACCCCAGAGAAAGGGGCAGGCAGCTTAAAGGAGGAAGAAAAATTACCCATCAGAGGGATGCAGAAATGCAAGGTGACATTTGGGCCTGGGTTTCACTACTCTGCATCTGGGAGATGCTAGTCAGATACAAACCCAGAACAACAAGCCAGAGCCCCAACTCCTTTCCCAAAGGATTAATTAAGGAATCCTCCTCCCAGCCCCCATTCAGAAAAATCTGGCTGGAAACTAAAAGTACCAGCAACTGTTTACCCCATTAGAGCTGTGCAGTATGAAAGGACAGCCTCCTACAGCTTCCCACAACTTGGGGCAAGATAAACATCTTTGTTGTAAAGCAAGAGCCTCTCCAGTTTTAT
>NW_005054369.1:1469396-1505709 GCF_000277835.1 Geospiza fortis | reverse complement strand
AAAATTAAGCACTTGGAGAGGGGCAAGGCTCTGGGCACAAGGTCCTCCCCAGTGATTCATAGCAAACCTTCTCACATAAATTAGCCATCCCTGTGATTTTAGTGCTTGGGTGTGCTCGTGACAAAGGAGCCTCACAGGGCTCTGTGCAGCCATCAGATCCAGCCTTTCTGGACTGAAAATCTGGGGGGAGGTCCAAGATGGACCTGTGCCCCTCTCAGCACGTGTGGTCACAGGGAGCCTCCAGGATGCCACACTGCATTGGGCACGATCTCTTTGGCTTGATCCAAGCAACACCAAGAACAGGGTGGGAGACAGGCAGGGGCTGTGCATGGCTCTGTGGAGCTCCCTGACTCCCTGCTCCAGGCCACAGCAACCTGGCCTCGTGGAAACTGTCCCAGCCCATGGCAGGGGGCTGGAATTAGAGGAGCTTTAAGGTCCCTTGCAACCCAAACCATTCCGTGGTTCCTCGTGCACCACAAGCTGGGGTCCAGCCTCATGCACCCATCTCCACAGCAATGCTGTGATCTACCCTGGCACATGGAGGAGAGACCAGATCAGATATTTTCTCTACAAAAGGAGCTACATAATCTCCAAAGGCTGCTCACATCCACAGTCCATGTCCCTAACTGAAATCTGCAAGGAGGCTGGGCTGATGGATCCTCCCGACACTGCATGCCCAGAGAGGTTTGCAGAACTCATCTGACACTGCTGAGGGCTTGGCTTCCCCACACACCTCCTTCCCCCACAAAAAACTACAACTGAAAAGTCCTCCTGGTCCTTGGAGGGAGCGCTGGCTTTTATCAGATGGTAACAATGAGTACATCATGAAATCATTTAATAGTTCTCATTAAATGCCTTGCTGGAGAGCAGCCCTGATTTATGAACACTATGCTGTGGGTATAAATAAAGCTGCAGTTTGCTTGTAACACAGCTGGTCCCGAAAATTAATGTTTTGTTTTCCATAACCTTTGTACCCTCCCCTTCCTCTGCTACTATGGCAAAGCTCAAGGCGTGTAACTGGATCGCTCTGGGGAACAGCAGACACATCCAAGGGCTCTGCCCTGCCTCGGGATGCAGCTTCCCAAGGGCAGCCCTGCTCTCCAGCTCTCCCTTACACGTGGATGCACCTCTCTGTTTCAAAACACAACCCTCAGGGGCAGCCCTGCCTCTTGTGCTGGAAGTGCTGCTGGAACAGCCTATCTCCCTGAGCCCAGGTCCAAGAAATGCTGATATATTTAGCACTGCTGCATAACTTTCCATCCTTAGAAGCCCAGTGTTCCTTTTTCTTTCTGTGGCCAGGGAATAGGACAAAAGCCACCCAAACCAGCTGTACATCCGTCTCCAGAGCAGAGGAAATGTGAGGCTGCTGTGACACAGGACAGTGGCCAGAGACATTTTTTAATGCTTATATTAACCACGGCACCTAATCCTAAGCAAACACTTCATCAGCTGCACAGTGGTTTTTTTTTTTTAGAAAGACTTTTTAGTCCCAGCACAAGGTGTTCACTGAGAGTGTGACTGAGCACAGGGAAAACTGCACTTCCAGGCCAGGCAGATGTTGAGGAAGCTTAGGAAAGAGTCATTTTAAACAAGGATGGGGAGCAGGGCTTTGCAATCATATGGTTTGCAGCTGGAATTTACAGGCATGATAATTTTATAACCCTCTCCCTGCAGGTTGGAAGCAGTGCAATATTCTCTGCTGCTGCAGGGACAGGGCTGCAGGAAACATCCCCCCGCATCTGACAATTTAATGAGGCCCTGAGTCTGCACCCTGTGCTGTAAAATAGGCAGTGAGAGCTGGCAGAGCCAGTGGAGTGCAAATGGGCACTTGAATTACACAGCCATTGAAACATGAAGTCTTAAACTTGACCAGTTTACTTCTGCTCTCAGCCAGGCCTGTTGTATCTGACTGATTTTATGAGTATAGATGAGATTTTCTTCATAAAAGTCGCTTTCTAGTGAGCTCATGTAGTTCTTTTCTGGTTGAAACCAAGAAAGCTCTTACTCAACCAAGCATTTTTCATGTGTACATAATACATGAGGCTGCAAAATGATTGCAAGAGGAGACTTTCGGGCAGGAGGACTGAAAGCACTGAGACAGCTGAGAACAAAACAATGAGAAAATCACCTCTAACCATAGCAGGAAATGTGGGAAAGATTAACTTCTTTTTAAGAGTAATATTTTTACATTTCCACAGACACAGCCCCAGCGCATATTCCAGGCACTAACTGTACATGGACTCGCAATCTGCCCAAAACCAAACCCCAGCTATCATCAGGCTTAGTTTAGCCACATATTTGGCCTCTAAACACAAAGAAATTAAGAGTTTTTCCTTGGGAGGCAATGCAGATTCTGGCAACAGCTATTGAGTTTGAAACATTTGAAAGTAATTGCTAATGCACAAAGAAGCTGGAATTGAGGAGAATTTTCCCCAGGTTGGAGATCAGTGCTGGTTTCCACTCCAACAGCTATTGAAGTCACTCAGGCTCAGTCCAACATGCCCTGCACAGATGTCAGCACTATCCCCAAAACACAGATACTCACAGACACCTACATGCATTTGGATGTCCATTTCTCTGTAGATGGAGAAAATTTATATTCAATTACCTTCCTTTAAAATGATACACAAAGCAGGAAGACAACTTGTTACAATAGGAAAAATTTATTGAACTGGTTTCTAGGGTGTATTTATTTGTAATATAAATTTTCACTAGGTGATGGATTTAGATGAATCTGACCTAAAGATTCTGGCTCTTCTCTCCTACTAGTTCATGTCTTGATAATGAATAAAGATTTAATTTTTTCTTGGAATTTAGTTACGTTAAAACACATCAGTTTTGCAGAGTTCATTAACTCCAGGGTTTGTACTGAGCCTCAGGGTTTCCATGGTTGATCTTGGGCTGCTGCAGGTTCCAATCCAATTTTTCTTGCCATGAACCTTTGTTTAATTTTTTTGCTCTTTGGGTTTATGAGAGAGGCTGGGAAGGAACAGAGGACATGGAGAAGCTACTGCTGCTTCTGACACTGGTGTGTGACCTCAGGTACCTCACTTGGCCTTTCTTGGTTTCCACAACTGAAAAATGAGAATAACACCTTGCTGCTTAGTCTGAGCACCTCAGAACTTAACTGGAGGAAAAACAGATACAGAAGAGTGAGGTGTTTCCAGACCGGGAGAAGATTCAGAGTGATGGATGAATCTGTGGCCAAAAAGAGAATGGATCAGCCACAAACTGTTTGGGATGATGCCCTGGCCAGCTGGGAGCCATAAATGGATTTTGGCATTGATTTCAAGAACTTCAGAGTTTGGCCTTCTACATTGCAGGACCTCAGGTGTAAACCAGAAATAGCAGGATTTCTGTCTTCCCATCCCCTCTCACCAACACGGATTTTGCACCCCTTAAGGACAGGCTGTGTCTCACCTAAGGTGTTAAACTCAGTTTTGGTAGGAACCTGGAGGAATACTGCAAGGCAGTGAAACAACCCTGCAAGGAACACAACCAGCAATAAGAGGAAGAAGAGTGAGAGAAAATAAAGAGGAGTTGTTTGTGAGTAAGCATTGAGCCCCTCTGGGCTGAAGCAGCCATGGGGTGTGGGCACAGCAGTTTTAGGGATAAATTTGGGATAAAGTATGGGATAAACCCTGGTGTCTGAGCAGCTTCCTTTGACTCGAGTGGGAATTGCTTCCTTGCAGCTGAGAGCAAGATTTGTCCCTCTATGTGCAATGATAAAAAAGAGGAGGAGCCCTCTTAGATGATCATCACAGAAATGATCTTGGCCTTTCTAACACTGATACCAAGAATTCAACTGATGAGCCCCCCTCATGATTGCATTTCTGCCAGAATAAATTTAGAAAGTCAGGTTGTTGGCTTCTGTGCAGGAATGTTCACACAAAGTTTCTACTGATTGTCTACAAGAAAGCAACGTCCCTGACTTCCTTCCATCCCTACCCACGGAATCACAGGATTGTTAAGACTGGAAAAGACCCTGTGCAAACCCCTGGCCCAGCAACACATCAGCTCCTTCCCCCTGGACAAGGGGGACGGCAGCAGCTGCTCCCCAGAGCAGGTCCTTACAATCACTGCCCCAAGGAAGGGAGCTGCTACCAGGAATTCAAGGTAGCCAACCTTTCCTTGCTTACTGTAAATATTTTGCAGCCTGTTTCAATCCTCCACACTGGAAAATGCTCGCTGTTCCCAAGGCAGGGGCAATCCAACTGAGACTGCTTCTTCCAGTTCCTTTTGGGGCTCTCCTGGGGTTCTCCAGCCTCCAAGGGACCATGACCAGCAGTCTGACTGTCCCTGAGAGAGGTGGCTTTGGCTTTGGCCTCAAACAGGCTGAGCCACTTCTTACCCAAACAAGAGAATCACAACAAGCATCCGCCTCAGGAAGAGTTAAAACCAAGAGTCCCGCTAACGCCTAAGTGTTACAAATCTTTCCAGTTAAAATAAATTATTCAGGAGATGTCAGCCTCCCATCAGCACCATATGAGCTACATTTTTAATAGTTCTGTGCACTGAAGACGTTCTGTCACAATATCAGAGAGACTGAGCTGTGAGACGAAGACGAAAGACGAGCTGCTCTCTCTGCAGGGCCATGAAGCACACGTCGCTCCAGGCTGAGTGGAGGGGACTCAGACAGACAGAAATAATGCTCTGACTCCAGCAATCATAGCAGAAGCCTCTCCATTTCCCTTAAAAGCGTTGTCCTACCTGATGGATAATTCACCCACCACCTTCCACCGTCCTGAGGTTTCATTTAGTGTGAATGAATTCACTCCGTGGCTCCACCAGATTTTTGCAAACATAAGCAGGAATCGGCACCTGCCTTAAAGTCTCCTGGCTTAAACAATGAAGAGTTTTCTGCTCCATGTCTCCAGGGATAATAATAAAAAGAAGGGAGTATTTCTCTTCGCCTCAGATGTTAAAATAACCACCTATCAGCCCACTGACCCATAAATTAATTCATTTGGCCAAATCACAATCCACTTGGCAAAACCCTTCCATCTCCTGTCCCTGTTTCTGTTCCAGAAGAGGGGAAAAGGACCAGATTTCCCACAGGGAAGCTGTTTGGGGTAAGTAACCCAAGAGCAGAGTCTCTTGTCCTACTCAAGGGAGATGGGCTGTTGAGGAATGACCCCAAATTCTCACCCTTCTTGCTTCTGAACAGGAAGAAAATTTTGCCTCCAGTGCTGCAGCTTCAGCTGGTTCAGCTCTACCTGAGCGAGAAGGAGACACAAGGAGCCACTGCAAGGCTCCTGCAAATCCAAGGAGAGAAAAGGGATGGGGATATGGAAGATCTACAGCCTGCTCCAGCAGCGCTGGGAGGCACATCAAACCCCAGCTTCTGAGGGACAAACACCACCTGTGTCTTCTCTCTCACAAATGAGAACAGCTGCTGACACAAGCCTAGCAGCACCTCAGTAGGTCTGGTCTGCTTTTGGGCTGAACACAGCAAGGTTAATTCAGGATGTTTTACTAACTGGCTCTCCCCAGACAGACGTAGATTAAGAGATGGCTGCTCAGGCCAACAAGGCAGCATATGGAGGATGGAAGAAAGGACCAAGGTTTGGCAGGAGTTGAGGAAAAAACGAAGCCCCTTGTTGATGGTTCCGATGAGCACAAGGTGTGAAATCCCTCTGGATGCCCTCACACACTGCCACTGCTCACCCAGCACCTCCCCGGGACTGGAAATAAAATCCTACAAAGCACAAAAATGCTGTGGTCAGTCCTGAGCAGCCAGCAGAGAGAACCTGTACGTGCCCAGGCTGGAATGAAGAAAATCCAAATGCAAATATGCTGAAGGATCACTTGCAGGAGTCAAGTCCCCTGGGGAGTGGCAGGATGAGCCTCTGCCAGCACGGTGGTTTCTGAGAGTCAGGCCTGTGCCCAAAGGAGAGCTGAGTGATGCCATCCACCCCAGGGAGAGCAGGAAGGGCAGTGAAGCCTGAAGGTACAGCTGAACTACAAGCTTGGAGCAGCAATGCTCCTGCCTGTGTGAAAAAGAGAGTAACAGCCCCTGCAATAAAGCCAGAACTCCATCAATTTCCCCATTTTGATTTATGCCTGCTCCCTCAGCTGTAAAACAGCTTAACTCCACTCACCTGCAGCAGATGGGTTTCATCTGCCATGGCTTTGTACCTCGTAAACTTGGATGCAAGGGGGATGAGCTGGCCCTGTGGTCAGCAAGAGAATGCTTGGTAAAGGCCAATCCATCATCCAGGCTGCAGCCCACAGACACAGGAGTGGGCTGGAAGTCAGCTACTGTGTGGATGCACCCAGCATTGGGTGGAACAAGGGTAAAAAGAGAACAGGAAGAGGCAGGGATTGTAACAGTGCCTGTCCTCACAGCATACAGTGCACGTCCCTGCAAGACTGTGAGGAGGGACACCTGGGGAAATCTTTCCTTTGGATACCAGGGAGGCTGAGGAACCTTCATCCCATCAAGTGTGAGGTGAGCAGAGCACCAGGATGGAGAAGCAGAGCAAGGGTGGGGAGAGCCAGCTGCTGGTTTTTGGGAGCAATGCTGCCCAAGGTATCAGGGAGGTCAATTCCCTTCTTCATCTCCTACTCACCCCATAGAAAAACAGTTTATCTGACATTCACAGAAGAAACACTGATCTTTTCCAGAAGTCCTGAGCCATTAATTTTGGGCCAGGTCCAGTACTGGTTACAGTTATGGGACCTCCAACAGAAATTGTGCTCCTCTAAATGGAATTTCTAGCAAGAATAGAACTGAGCCCCTGCCGAACTCATCTCCCTGAGAAAAGCACATTTCTGAGTGTCCTCTGGAAAGCTTCTCCTTGTCATGTTAACGTCCATCCACTCCAGCAGTCCCACTCATTCCCTGGGAGGCTGAAGACAGCTCTAGGTATTTCCAGACCTGGTCTGTGTTAACAAGTCGACCATAATGCAGCAGCCAGAGGTGCAAAAATGCAGTGACGTTGTGAATAGCAAAGACTGACCCAAGCCAGAGCAATTTGTGTTGTTTGGAGCCAGCCTGGCAGTGGCTGCATTAAGAATGCAGGGACTCGAATGTGGAACATGTGTTTGCTGAGAGTAACAAAGCCTGAGCAGGAAAGCTGGGGTTGTTGAGCCTCCTTCCCTCTCTTGGCAGCCTCAAAGTTGCTTCTGGTTTATGACTTTGGGGGTGAGAGCACGATCAAACAGGTGGGCTGGGAGGAGAGCAAGGGTTTATCCTGCCATCTGTCCCCAGAAATTTGTGTGTCAGGAATGACTGACAGCGATGGGAGCAGCAGGATTCGGGAACATCAGCAAAGCTGGGGTCAGGCCCAAGCTGCTGCCCGCTCTGGCCAAGGCCTGTTTTTTATTTGAACTCCTAAAATCAGTTGCTGCTAACACCCTGAGCAGCTTTTTCTGTGGAACACTGATCTGCTCCAAGCACCCCATGTGATGGAGTGGCAGTGGGGGCCACCGAGGGTCCCTGGCAGAGAGGGCTCCCCAGGAACACCCAGACCTGGGTGACTGCTCTGCAACCCCAGGAGATTCTGGGGCTATATATATATATATATATATATATTTGGGGCAAAATAAATATATTTCCCTATACCCCATTGAATTAACCCCAGAAAAAGCCTTTCTGCTGGGGAGCAGGAGGATGCACAGGTTCAGGTCCTGCCCAGTGCATGAGGCTGCCAATGTGGGAAGGGTTAAGGGAACCACAGTCCCAGGCTTGTTTACCCCAAGCATTAGAGAGGGATAGTTTGCTGTGAACACACTGATCAATATCTCCCAGGTGCCAGTTTAATCAGGATTAAGTGAGCAGCTATTAATTCTGCTCTTTTCCAACAACATTTAGCCACCATGTGAAAACATTTCTTCCATCACAAACAAATTAACCTTGATATCATCTATCCAGACATCTTAAGGGGACTTAAAAAAGAAAACCCCAAATCAAAACACTAACAAGAAGGGCCAAGACCAATAATCTGGCTTTAATTAGAAGTTTTCCAGCTCACAGCTCCATGAAGGAGCGGCGGGGATGCTTGCTCAGAGCCAAGGTGTGCTTGCCTGGCACACGGAGCTGGGTGTTGAGACAAGGCTGGATGAACACCTGCAAATTCTTTGAGTCCTAAAACACTCTGGAGGAGCAGGGAGCAGCCACCAGGTCCCCAAAGCCCCTTCCACAGCAATGTCAGAGCAGAGACACCTCCCTGGGACGTGGCCAGACACAGGTTGCCCCCATGGCAGGACAGGTTTGACTCCTCGGGTGCTAACAAAGCAAATCCCTGGAGAGCCCAGCCCTCGCAGCAAACCCCAGGAAATATTTTACCAGCCTGACTGGCACAGGCTGCAGCTCACCCACAGGCACTGGGTATTTGTGTACGTGCAAAGTGCTTCTCCTGTGAGGCACATCCACCTTGGGCAGGGGTGGCAGGCGGCCGCTGGCCCGGCGCGCAGCCACGCATACAAACACAGCACAGCCATTCAGCCCTGGGACTGAACTGCCCAGGCTAAAGATGACAGATGCTTCCAGAGCCACCAACAAGTGGCTACAGCACAGCCACTCTGAAGAGCCAGCTTCTATTTTGTCTCCTTTTCCCTAAAAAGTCTCTTGTTCTCATCCACGGGGTGACTCATGGAGGAAGAGAACACGGCTTAGGAAGAAGGGAAGCAGGACACACAGAAGCCCAGCTCTGAGCTTTGTAAAAGCCCTTTCTCTCAGCTATTCTGCACATGGCAAAGGCACCAGAAGTTCTCTGAAAAAAAGGATGACAGACGGGGCTGGACTTTCTTTCCAAGCTTCCTCTGAAATCACACTTGGCACAGCAGCCCCGGCCTGTTGAAAGAGCATGGGAACGTGCGTGGCAAGAGCTGCTCTCAGGTTGGAGCTCTCTGGGCTTTTCTAAGCCATCTGGGCTCTGATTTAGCTTGCAAGCCTGCCAGTCCCAAATGAAAAGTCAGCTCCTGACCCAAGGGCTCAGCTCAGGGTCGACAGCTGAGGAGTGTCTGTAGAAGTCACTCTTTAATCCTCCTGGTTAACAGCAGTGGGGAAAGGCCTTTGCCAGGGCAGGCGAAAACTCACCTGATCCTTTCCCATTTCCCAACTCCACTGCCTCATCTAGCTGGAGAAATTCTGCTGTTTCCCCTCTGCTGGCAAAGGAGGGAGAGACCCAGTGCAGGCAGAGCTCAGGAGCTGATGAGTTTCACAGTGCTGGGTTACACAACCCTTCTTCCAGCCAGCAGAGCAAGGCAGTGCTTCAAAAGCTGGTGCTCTCCCTCCAACCCTGAACCTGAAATCCCACCTGGATTAAGTCTCCTGCTGCTACTCCCAGGTGAAAACCCCAATGGCCAGGTGCAAACCACCATGCCCAAGTGGTGAGCAGCCTTAGATCAAACAATTCCAGTGCAAGTTCCATCTGCTGCAAATTCTCATTCTTTACGGAACTCCAAAGCTTTGGGAGATGCAGGGACATCTGTCTCCCTCTTCCCCAGGCAGATCTAGGGAAGTCCTTGAAGAAGGGACAATTTTCACCACGATTCACCAGCTGGTGTGAATTCTGCCCTCTTGGTACTCCACGCAAGCCACAAAGAGCCAGCCTTGGGGTGGGGAAGCACGTCACGAGTGGTGAGAAGCCTTTTGAGAGCAAACCTCAGAACTCTTTCATTGCAGAGCTCGGCTTCCTTCCTCACAAACCATCCCTGAACTGCAAAGTGACACCCAGCCCTGATTAATAGATGTGTGGCTCTGGGCCTCCACCCTGCCCACTTGTGTCAGGAACGGTGCTGATATGGATTTAACTGAGGAGCCATTGTTCACAACGGGCCAGGCTGGGCCATATTTCATCCAGAGGAGCAGAGATTGGAGGGAGGCTGGCACATGGCAGGGCAGGTTCAGATAGCACTGAAGGTCAAGCCAGCTGCACCATGCAGGGCTGGAAACCTTCAGGATTGTGGATAAAATCCTGCTCTCCAAGGAGTGGGAATAATCCGGGTGACAGCCGTTACCCAGAGCTGCCCCTGGGAATGTTAAAATAAGGTTTGCAGGGTTTCTTGAGAGATCTCAGAGAGTTTTACAAACATCAGGGAACCAAATCTCTCGTGCTCCCAGGGTGCAACACAAACAGGCTGGGATAACCCACCGAAGCAGGTCTGCAAGTGCCAACGACTCCTGCATTTGTTTTACTGAAAGGGAAACTGAGGCCCCGGGGGAGCCGAGCCAACATTTCCTAATTTGAATGCCTGATCTTAGGCAACTCATCTGCATGAAGAAATAATTTATAATTTTTACTACTACTTCTTTTTTTTCTTTTCCTTTTTTCTTTCTTTTAAATCAGATTAAAGTATTACAAGGTTGATCCCCTTCCAGACAGCTTGGTTGGCTGCATTGTGTTTCAACACTTGGATTTTTCCCACAAAAACACCACCACTATATTGCAGAAATTTGATCATAGGTCTGCACATGCTTACACAGAGAGCCTTGAAAATGGCAACACCAAATAAGTTTTTTCCCACAAAAACAAAAATTCCCTTTGAATATTACAGCTGATAGATAAAACATATACTTACTACTCCATAATTAAAAAAGCCTCCACAATTTTAATGCATATTGCCCTTGATCATGTGGAAGCAAGGAAGAACAAAATCATTAGAAGCTGAATTATTCTCAAAGCCTATTATCATGGTATAATCTTATTAAAGAAAATTCATGCTGGTGTAGCCTCTTACCTTCACCACTTACAGAAGAGCCATGTGGTGTAGTTCTGAGTGCACAGAGATAATAAAATTACAGTGAATTATGTGGCCTGTGTATGGCCAAAGGAGCATAATTCCATCCCTTCGAGGAGGGCTGCTGATTTTTCTCAGGGAGGCGACACCAGCACTCCTCAGTCGCTGTGCATAAAGGGACTATTCATCATTATCTGCAGACAAGCAATTTTGGAGAAGATCTCGTGGCTGCCAGGGCAGAAAGGCACAGCTTGCTGCCGCGGCTGGGCCAGCAGCCAGGGCTGCCTTCCTCAGCCTCCATGGCTGTGGGTGCCTGGAGTGCCCTCCCAACAGCCCTGAGTGTCCCCTGACACGCCGTGGAAGCTGTGGAATCAGATGATCTGTGTGATTAGATGTTCCTTCCAACCCAAACCATGCTGTGAGGGAGGGCAGTGCCACTGCTCCGGCTTCCCCACGCTCCCTGGCCCTGGCTGTCCCTGCAGCCATCCCTGGGATAAAGCACACAGGGCAGGGAAATCCCAGCTGCACTGGGGTGATAACGGGGACAAAGAATGCCTCAGGAGCCCAGGCACAGCAGAAGGCCAGAATAACCTGTCAGCAGACATGGGGGAGCTGGACTGGCCCTGCAGCTCCACTTCCCACCAAAGCAGCACTGGTGAGATCTGAGCTGGTCCAGCCCACCACAGCACCTGTACAGCCCCACCCACCTGAGCCAGCTATCTGGGGACAGGATGGGTGACACCATGGGGTTTGGGGTCAGCTGCTGTCTTTCCTAACCAACCTCTACAAAGGCAGTTTGGCTGGTGATGAGTTAGGGACACAATACAGGACACACGAGGAGAGAGTTCTTGCGTTCATTGTCAGGCGTGAGAGGTCTGTTGTAAGAGGCTGGGATTATCCTGCTCACTTAACTTTATGTAAACTTTTCAGAACTAACATTTCATTTCACCCTTTTACTAAAAGAAACATTGGCTTGCATTCCTGTTTTGCAGATGATCACACTTGACACTCTTGGGAATGAGGAGCTCATTTAGCCTTGTGAGGTGCCTCTTGCTCTTTTGGGTCTGCACATGTGTCCAGGTTCAGTTTATCTCAGCTAAAGTGGATTTCCTTTGTTTTGTTTTTCTTTTCCTTTTTTATAGTATCTACTTTATGGATCTGTGGCTGGCTGCAGTTCTGTTAAACACTTGAAGATGTTACTCAGCTCCTCTGTTTTGAGTGGAACTCTAATGCATTTATTCTGCTTTAACAAAGCCTTAATCTTGCCCCTTCCTGAACCTGTGCAGGGTTCAGTGTTCACCATTACTCCCTGAAACAGCCAGAACACCAAATAAATTTGGCTGCTCCTGCTTGGTTCTCAGCACAAATTGCAATTAGTGAGCAAGGGCTTCACTCTAAATAATTTTTCTCCCATTGTCTGCCCCGAAGCTGGAGAGGAACTAGAGATTGGAGGAGATTGAGTCTGGCAGCAGTGTAGTTGAAGGCACATCCACATCAACCTGCTCCCTGCTGTGCTCCTGGAGGATGTGTGTTCAGAAAGCAGGAGGCTTTAGCCACGAGAGCCATGTATTATCACCCTTTGAATAGCCTGCATTGCTGTTCCCCTACAAAAACCCAGGGAAGGCTCTTTATCTGAAACCAGAATTGCATGAAAATTAGCTGGGGCTCATGAAATAGCATCTGTGGTATCTTTTTTTTTAACCCTGCTTTACCTCTCCTCATCCCAACATGTAAATCCTGTCACTAACGAGATTAATGGCACAGAAACCTCGGGAGCAAAATCTGTGGCTTTTGGAGGAACACAGAGCTGGAGTTTTCTCAGTAAATCACATTCAGGTGCAGCTCTCAGGTGCCTGCTGACTTCCCCAGTTCTCCCCAGGGTTACATGGCCATGTTTGCACACACAGAGACACAGACCCACATGGATGTGAGGATTCTCCATGTCCCAAAGCTCTGAATTTATCCTGAATTAGATTGAATCACCTTAGAATCACAGAAGCATTTTTAGGCTGAAAAAGACTTTAAAGAATCCAGCCCCACCTGAACATCTTTTAAATCCCTCCAGGGATGGTGACCCCACCACTGCCCTGGGCAGCCTGTCCTATTCTTCTCCTTAACTTTATGTCATGGTGTTGAGGATTTTGGACATTTCAGGGTGTTGGATTTTGGCCTCTTCTGGCTGCAGGCTCTCTCCCCTCTGTGCTGCCACAGGAGTGACATTATCTCCTGCTCATGAGTTCCCCTTACAGCATCTCCAGTCCCTCCAGCTCCTGGCAACCTCTTTGGCACATAATTAGGTTTACTCACTCAGTGCTACTCCAGCTCCCTGCTCAGAGGGTTGGGCACTTCTCTTTGCAGAGCTGGAGGCTGCAATTCAGCCCTCACTGGGCTCAAACCCTCTCTGCCTTGCTTGTGAACTCATACCACGGACTTGGACATCAGGCAAGCAGGACTCCTAAATCAACCTCCAAATTCTGGTGTAAAATCCCCTCCTGTATCAAAGCAGGGCACACCCAGGCCTGCACAGCCAAGGACTTGATAAACTGAGCAAACACCAGCTACTGACTGGGTTAACATGGCCACTTAGGGCTCTCTAAAATGAGATTGTCCTGGAACTGCAGAACTCACAGATGTCATACCACTGCCATGGCAGGGCTCAGCAGCTCTGGAGCGCTGCCAGGGGGTTTGGGATGATCCCAGACCATTCAGGCACTGATTCGGGCAGAGAGAGGTGGCCAGAGCAGCCATGACAGCAGTGCTGTGCTGTCACAGTGTGAGGGGAGCTGTGTGGCCCCAGTTACAGATGTGTCACTGCAGGTGCTGTGGCACCAAGACCAGAAGGGTTTGCACTGCCACACTTGTTGCAATGAGGGCCACACCTCAGCCCTGAGCTGGTGTGAGGCGCTGCTGAGCTCGGCTGGTTTCTGGTGTGACCCAGATGAGATGTTCTGACTGGAGGAAGCCTTTAGTTCTGGTCTAGGTGTCACCTCAGGAGCTGCCTGGTGACACCCTGACTCATAACCACACGCTTGTCCTGAGCTCACACCTTCTGCTCCCCAGCCCTGCCCCTGAGCAGCTGCTGCTCTCACTGAGCCTCTTCCCTGCTCCTCGTGGCCAGGAGAGCACGAGGCATTCCCAGCTCTCCCCACACATCAGTCTGTCCTTTGGGGGAAAGCCAGGCTGGAGAGCAGATCCCTTCCACCAGCTTCTGTCCTGACCATGCTGGGGGCACCTGGAACATTGACATCTGCTGGTTCCTCAAAAACCAAGCCCTGACAGTAAATTCACAGAAATGATGCACCAGCTTGTCAATGTGTAACTGCCCATGTCTCACTGGTAGTTTGGGGATGCTGCTCCCCTTCAGAGTGAGTTTGCATTTCCCCTGTGCCCTCCCAAGCACCTCCAGGCGGTTTAGAACCAGGAAGGGTTACTGCAGACAGCTGAAGGTCACAGCTGGGAGAAAAGGGATCACAGATATTCAAAAATACTTTTTTTTTGGTGGTTGGAGAGGCCTCAGAAGCAGTGAGCGACTTGAAAAGGGATCACAGATATTCAAAAATATTTTTTTGGTGTTTGGAGAGGCCTCAGAAGCAGTGAGAGACTGCAAGCATGTCACCTCTGGTAGGAGCTGGGTGGAGACACCACCTACAGCAAATGGCTTTCTCCTGCCCCAGGCAGCGTCCAGAGAACAAGAAAGGGCTGTGCTTTGTCTTCAAGCAGTGCAGAAACAGGTGCTGCCAAAAGAGTGGAAGAAATTAAGTCCAGTGCTTTCCAGGGAGAACGCTCTGTTTGCAATCCCTTCCTCATCTGGCACTAAAAATTTGGATTAAAGTAGGTCAGTTGCTCTAGAGCTGCAGAGGTGAGAGCCCTTCCTGACCCCCTGCATTCTGCCATTTCAGCTTGAGCCCTGCTTCTCTGAGCAGGGCTTTCCCTGGGCACTGCTGCTGTACCAACACGGAGCACCTTTCCCCCGTGGCTGCTGTTCAATCTCTGTCCATCTTTGCAAGGTAACAACAACTCCTGGCCCTGCTCTCTGTGCCCAGAGCAAGGCAGAAAATGGTGCCTCTTGCTCAGCAATTAGAAATGCAAAAGGTTCAGGATTGCAAATTCCCCTCTCTCCCACAGGGCACAGGGTTGGAGGGGACTGAGAAGTCGGGATCCAGAGCATGGAAGGAACAATCCAGATCTATATTCCCTCTGTTTCTGAGAGCACAAGAAACTGGTGAATGTTTGCATCCTTTGAAGTAACCTGAATTCCACTTGGATGAAGAATTTAATTAAGTGCTGCAGGCTTTAGACAACACATTAATATTTTCAACAGTTTGATCCCAAACAGCAATTAAAACTCTTTCTGATATGTGCTAATACGTGTTACACGTTTTTGTTTTAATTAGAACAAGATTGTAATCCATACTTCAGTTAAGTTCATTACACTTAGAATCTTAATGCAATCAAAAGACCAATCAGTCATTAGCCAAGTCCATTTTAATTAGCATCTACAGAAAACTTTTAACTGTGTGCCTGTCCTTCACAGCAGGTGATGAGATGAAGAACCATCTCAAGCTCTGCATTTCGTGTCCCTAACTCATGACCAGCTAAACTCAGCTTGCAGAGGTCGCTTAGAGGCAGCAGCCAGCCCCAAAACCCCAAAATGTCACCCATTATTCCCCAAACAGCTCAGCTGGGCTGGCCCAGGCCAGGATGGCAGGGTCAGACCTGGCCATGGAGGAGTTCTGGGGGTGTTTCATGGAGGAGTTTGGTGGAAATTGGAGCTGCAGGGCCAGTCCAGCTCCCCCACACCTGCTGACAGGTTCCTCTGGCCTTCTCTGTGCCTGGGCTCTGCCCTCACACGTCCCTCTGCTCCTGACACCCCATCATGAACCAGCTGGCTCCGAGTCATCACCTGCCCCTCCCTGGCACAGCTACAGAGGAAACCTTCACATACATCTCTGCCAAATCTGGAATGCCAAGGAGATTGCTGAAATCAGGCTGAAAACAGCATCGTCTCAATGGCCAGCATTCCGGCCAGGAAATGTGCTGCCTTTGCTGAAACAAGGAGATGGATTCTCCAGAATTCCCACAAAATATCAATGGGCCAAATCTATGAAGCTCAGGATATACATACATACATATATACAAATTTTAAAATTTATTTATTTATATATTTATATTTATATTTATTTATATATACATATATACACACACATATATATACATATATATACACATACATATATAGATACACATATATACATATATATGTGTATATATGTGTATATATATATATATATATGTATCTGGGAACAACACAAAAACTAGACAAGGAAAAGTCAAATTGGAGCTGCTGTTGGACAAACTTCCATGCAGTTTTTGTAGCACAGGCTGATTTTATCTTCTCCCACCAGACTTTGCCCCATGTTCTGGACAAGGCTCCCCACAACAGGGAGGGAAAGGATCCCCCTCTCTCCTTGTCCCCAGCTCTCTGAAAACCAGAATGCAGGATTTTCTTCCAGGACTATAAATGGTGAATTGCACAGGGCAGGAAGAATTAATTATTTATTCCTTCATTCCTCAGTGCAGGCAAGGCCAAACTGTCTCCTGGGAGTGCATGTGAGAGCCAAGGGCTGTGGACTGATCCCTGGAGGTGTTTTATTGTGTAAAACCTTCCTGAAACTCCAAATGAGGAGGAATATGTTGGGACAGAGGGCTTGCCCCTGCACAGTAGCCCTCTGAGAGCACGCCCACCTGTCCCTACCCAGCAAAATTGCTAATATTGCATTTTTGGTTGACTTCAGGTGCCTGATAAATCTCCAAGTGTCACCTGGGGAGGCCCCTCCTGCCTCTCCTTCCACTGTTCCCTTGTAAGCAGGATAACACCTGAATGGCCCCAGGCACTGTGATCCCTTCCTGCAGAGCATCGAGCTGCTTTTCTTTCAGCTTCATTCCCTTAATCCCCTTCTCCCCACAACACCTGCTCCTCAGGCTCTGCTCACTCACTCCCAGGACACAGGATAACAAATTGCCTGCCACTTTTCATTATTTTTCCTGGGAAGGAATCTTCTCCCTGGCACTGCGGTACATCCCACCTGGAAAACACAGCCCAGCTTCACCCTGTGAAAGGGATTTAGCTGCTGGTGCTGGAAAATTTGCCAGCATTCCGGGCTAAGTTTGTGCCTTAAAAGCCAGATATGAATTGATTCCCTCCCTCAGCACTCTGCAGAGGGGATGTTTGAGGAGCAGCACTGATGGATTGCTCACCTGGAGGATGCTGCTCCCACCTGGCCCTGGCAGCCCCAGGGTGCTCCAAGGCAGCAGCACCCACTGGAAGGTGCCACCAGTGCCAGCCCCAGCACTGCCATGGCACCACAGGAGCACCCACTGAGCCTCCTGTTTGCCACCCCAGAGCCCTCAGGAGGGCTTAATCCTGTTTTTAGGAGATCTAATCCATTAAACAAATGCATTACGCAGATTTGCTTTTCTCCTGGAGCTCCAGCAGAGCTCTGTGCTCACATCTCTCTGTCACACAAGGTTTTTGCAGTGGGCTTGCTCCGAGCACAGAACGTATCAAAAATCTGCCTGGCACACCCAACCACGCTGAAATGTCACCGGTTTTCCAGCCATGGACACTGCCATGTGCCTGCCCTGCTCTGCCTCCCTCAAAGCTCACCCCAGAGCCCAAATCCTGCCTGGCCCAGCCTGAAGAACCAAAGTCACCTTGAGCAGGTGAAGACTGAAGAGTACAGCCCAAAGGATTTGTGGTATCTATGGCATAGTGAAGAAGGATTTTTTTTTCTTTTTGAACTTACAAATAGAGCAGAAGACAAAGCCAGTGGGAAGAAATTCCAGCTCTTTCCTTTTAATTGAAAATAGATCCATAAAATCCTGCTAAGTCTACTGGCTAATGCAAGCACTGGGAGGCAGCTGGAACACACTTCCCAAGGGCAGGGTATGTCACAATCATTACATTTAAAAGTCACAGGGATTTGAAGTTTAACAGTAAAAACTACACTGATGTTCCCTCCTCCTGCACTCACTCACTGCTCCTGACCTCCTTCTGCTAATGTAGGGAGCCTGATTTTGGAACAGCCCCAGAGAGATCAGAAATAATGGTGAGTCAGTGATGAAGTTTCAAAGATGTGATGTGGCACTGATTGGATTTCCCAGTGTGATGTGTCAGCTGAAGCCTGGCAGTGTGCTGGACCTGCTGGCCATGGGAAATCCTACAGGTTGGACTCAAGAAGAGGGATTTCTTCATGTCTGGTAGAGCAGTGACCTCCAGCAACTATGAGGTCTCTTCACAGTTTATAAATAAATACAGAAAAAGGAAGATTTAATCTCCCTACTATGCAGCACACTGCATATGCAAATATTACACACATGAATATAAAGTAAACTAAATTCAGATGTCAAAACCTGCACCTGAAGGTCTATAATTAATTTTTCAACGCATTTTTCAGGTGAGATTGTGGCTGAGTGGCCAAAGGTGAGCAAAAAGCCCCCAGTCCCTGCTGCTGGGTGGAGAACTGGGCACCACGCTGGTGTGTGACATGGGACAGGTCACTAAACAGGCAAAAGAAAAGCAATGCACAGCTTACTTTTCATAAGGAGCTGGCTTTTCTTACAGGAATATCTGCTCCAGAGCTGCTGGGACTGTGGGGAGTGGAGCTGTGGGAAAGCAGCGCTTGGATCCAGCAGAGGAACGAGCTGCCTTTGATGCCATCTGCTGGAATGGTGGCTCCAGGGCCTGGGACCTGCTGCTCTGCTGGAGAGCACAGGATCAGGGCTTGCTCCCATGCTGCAGGTGGGATGCAGCCTTGGAAGGGCTGCCAGACCACAGCGATGCTCTGCAGGAGCCAGGGCTGCAGTGGGATTTCCAGCAGCAGAGGATTTCAGAGGATTCCCATCCAGGTGTGCTGGTCCTGCCAGCCCACAGATGTCCAGGGAAAGCTGGCAGGGAGGCAGAGCCCAAGGAATGCTGTGAGGCTGGAAATGCAGGAGGTAATGGCTCTCCTAGCAGTGGAAGGAAGAGTGACCGTGTTCACAGGGGTCTTAGGATGAGGGAAGAGACGAGGATCTGACTCCATGTTTCAGAAGGCTGATTTATTATTTTATGATATATATTATATTAAAACGATACTAAAAGAATAGAAGAAAGGATTTCATCAGAAGGCTAGCTAAGAGTGGAAAAAGAAGGAATGAATAACAAAGGCTTGTGTCTCGGACAGAGTCTGAGCCAGCTGGGCTGTGATTGGCCATTAATTAGAAACAACCACATGAGACCAATCACAGATGCACCTGTTGCATTCCACAGCAGCAGATAATCATTGTTTACGTTTTGTTCCTGAGGCTTCAGCTTCTCAGGAGGAAAAATCCTAAGGAAAGGATTTTTCATAAAAGATGTCTGTGACAGAGGAGGGACACAGCAGCTCCTTAGGGAGGAAGAGCTTCCTCCATTTGCAGCCAGAGCCCAGTGCAGGAACCAGACTGGAACCACACGAGGCTGGGCTGCTGCCTGTCAATGACAGGAGAAGCAGGATTGGGATGGTGTGGCAGAAATCCTGGGATTTTCCCATGAGGATGGGCCAATCTTCATCAATTCACTGCACAGCACCACCTGAGTCTTCCTCCTCCTCCCCCATGTGCCTTCCAGAGCACCAGGCCAGCTCATGACAGGAAAAGCAAGGCTCAGATCTCTGCTCATCTCCCTTGTGCTGCTGCTGCTTCCCCTCTCACTGACCCAAAATCACCAGGTTTTGCTTTATGCAGACACTCTGCAGGACAAAGAGTGGTGCTTTTTGAGTCCTAGCCATTTTAGAAAGATGTTCAATGCCATATTTCCCTTCCTGGGGTGATTATTTACGGGAGGTTGTGCCTTTTCTTTAAGAACCACAGCAGGTAAGACCAAGACTGGCCCGGGGTTGTTTTTCTTCCTGTCCCAGTAATTATGATTTGCAGATAGGAAATTGCTGACGATGGCAGACCCAGCAATCTCAGGACAAAAGACATTTCTCCCACAGTGCCTCCCAAAACAAGCCTGACAGCATCGTGGCAGCCACGTGGCTCCTCCATCAGCCTGGCAGCTCCGGCAGCACCAGCCCCTGCTGAGCCCTCCTGTGGCTCTACAGCACTGCTGGCCCTTTGGAAAGCTCCTCTCTCGTTCTGCTGGACACAAGATCCAGCAGACAAAGGCAGGGAAAGGATTGGCTGCCATGGGGAAGGAGTAAAGGTGATAAAGCGTGCTCAGTGAGCAAACAGCGAACTTGGACGAACCACAGGAATAAACTTTTCTCCTGTTACCACATGAGACTTCCCTGTTATTTGAAAGGACAGCTGGCCAAAGCAGATAGAGGAGAAGCCCAAACTAACAGCAGATCTTCATAATTCCACGCTGCCAGTATCCCCAGTCCAATAAATACACAGCCCAACCAGCTGGCCCCTGCATTGCTGTGCCAATAGGTTGCTCTTTAGCACTGTTTGGTGCTTGGACAAGCAGCAGAACCAAGAGTTTTCAAAGGGAATGAAAAACAAGCCTGAGAAAGTCACTTCTCTGGAAAGAAAAGCCCTTTAAAGCAACACGGATGGTTAGGATCACATTTGGGATTTGTGTGTAAGCCCAAGGACAGGACCCACCTCCACAGCCCAGCTGGTGGGGGGCTCATTCTGCAGCACGTCCCGTTCTCCTGAAGGGACATCACAGAGCCCAGCACCCCTGGGAGCCCAGCAGCACCCCATCCTGTGTCCCAACACCACACCCAGCTGCCTCCTGTGGCCTCCCAGCACAGAGCAAAGCACAAGAGGGAATCAAAGCACATTTTATAAATAAACAAACAAATAAATAAAAGCAGGAGTCTGAGGCAAAGAGATGGAGAAGGGAAAAAAATGAGGAAAATGACAGGATGAGTGAAGACTGGACACACCTGAGGTGTAATAAGGGGAGGGGCTGATTGAGTAAAAAAAAAAAAAGGCAAATTCAGTATATTCTGCTCACAGGGCCACACATAGCCCTGTTTAACAGGTTTTGTTGCCTCCAGCATTTCCTGGGCATCTGCCACGGAGATCTGGGCTGCCTCTCCATCCAAACAAATGGGATTGATTAAATCCTATCACACTCTCAAGGATTTCTACAGGCAGGCTGTTCTGTACATTTGCAACGCGGCGCTCTGACCAAATTCCCCACAGAGCAATTGCTATAGGAAAACTGTTGTTTTACTGCCCTGTCAATCCTCTAGGAGGTTCCCATAAAGGCAGCAGCTCCTGGATTTACTTGGCAATCAGCCTCTTTCCCCAGGATGGCCACCTGGGACGAGAGAGCTTGTTGTGCTGTCAGGAGGAGATGCTCTGGGAGGGGGCTGAGGGATGGGGTTTGTCTCCAGCCACCCCTACAGGAGTGTGGAATTCTCCCTTTGCAAAACAGGGCTGCACCTGAGCTGGGACAAGCACCACAGCTTTTTCTGTCTGTTCTTCCCTGAGTGCTGCTCTCTTGGATAAACCTACCTGGCTCTGTGTGTGGGTTTGGCTCAGAGCAGGGCCAGTGCTCCCATTCCAGCCCCTCCAGCACTGCCTGGGTTTGCTCTTCCCCCAAACTTCTCCCTGCACCTTTCCCATTGCCCAGGTGAAGTCAGAGGGTGAGCACAGCCTGTCCCTGAGGAGCAGAGCCTGGCTTTTCCTGGGAAGCACTGCCTGGGATGTGCCCTAGGGACAGCATCCAGCAGGGACTGGGTGGGAACAGCTCAGCCCTCAGCAAGGGGGACCCTCCTCAGCAATGCCACCCTGTGCAGGAGGAGGTCTGGCAAGCAGGGCACAATGCCAGCATCAGGGAGGGCACTGAGGGAAGTTTTTGACTTTCCTGGTCTGCCCAGAGCCACACAGAGATGATTTCTGCTCCCAGAAGAAAGATATCATCCCTGGATATGTTTAAAAAAAGCCTGGATGTGGCACTGGGTTTAGCTGAGCTGTTAAGGCATGGATTGGACTCAATGATCTTGAAGGTCCCTTCCAGCCTGGTCACTCTGTGAATTCTGTGTACAGAAGTGTGAGAGCAGGCGGGCAGTGTCAGGAGGAGCTGCTGCTGTGCCTCTGCAGACCCTCCCTGAAGCCAGCAGGAGCAGCCCATGCTGGGGCTGGCACAGAGAATCCCATCAGGAGCCCTGAACAACCAAAACCCCCTCCCTGAGCAACCAGGACAGCCACTGGGACCTGAGCTGCAAAGCTGCTCATCCATTCCCATCAGATCCAGCGGCTCCTTCCCATCCAGGCAGCCTGGAATGACACTCTGCATCATTATTCAGCCTGGGTAAGGTTTAAATGTTTCTACAGCAAACTCCACTGCTTCCTTTTGATTGTCCTGTCCTGCTGGTGACAGGCTGTGCTTGGCAGGGACAAAGCTCCTGGGAGTGGCCACACAAGGGTGTGGGAGGAGGGTGCAGCATCTGGAGCTGAATGATGCTCTCTGCAGCTGGAACAGAGCGTCCAAGCACTGATGGAGGCCAGGGGAGTTACTCCATCCCACCCTCCTCAACCACCCTATTTGGCATCTCCTGCAATGCACTTCCCAAAAGCCCCCAAGAGCAACTTCTAAGACACCTCACGTTTGCACAGCATGAAAATCCTCTCCCAAGACACAGCACAAACACTGCCACAGCATTTTGCAGCTGAAAACAATCCCAGGTCAGGATTTCAGGAACAGCCCTGCCTCTTGTGACTGTGGGGTGTGATGTTTTCAAAGTAAAAAAAAAGGAACAGGAAGATTTGGGAGGTGCAAGATGTTTTCCAGTTCATCAGGAGTGATGGAGAGGCTCCCACGGGCTTCAGACAGGGAGGGACCAGACCTGCTCATCTCCCCAGCCTGGCAGGGCTGCCACACACAGATGGCAGCACTCCCTGGCCCACAGCTGCTGCACAGCTGGCAGCAGCAGCCTCAGCCACTGCCACATCCCTGGCTGGCACCATTCCTGCCAGGGCTGCAGCAGGAAACCTGTGAGAGATAAAAACCTCAGGAAGTGGCTTTGATTTCCTAACCCTTGGAGCTGCTGTTGGCTCCCAGGATCAGCAATCTGCCTAAGGAGGGTTAAATGTGGGGCAGAGCTGGCACTGAGGGCACTTGCTGTGCTCTGGACAAAGGGAGGTTCATTTTTTGCTGCTCCCCACCATGTCCCCAAGCACATGCAAAGATTCCTCCCTTTGTCTCACTCAGGCCAACTGTTTTGTAACTTCCAGGCGACAAAGCACTGATGTTCCCTCATAAACCACCAATTCCACACCATCCAACAGCTCACCCCAACTTTCCAGGGCTTGGATGCCTGCAGAAATGTGACCAGGCATGGGGGGATGGCAGCACAGGAGCTGGGAGCACAGCACTGTGGAGACACTGCTGTGGCAATGAGGACACTGGAGCCCCCTGGTACCCCCAGACACATCCCAGCCCTTCCTGGGCCCCTCATTGTCTCGGGGTCTCTGCTGCTCACAGTGACCCTGAGATGTGTTAGAAAGTCTCTTTTCCCAGCCTGGTGCTCGAAGAAGGAGTCAGAGCTCTTCAGTTCTCAGTCTCAAGGTTGTTTATTGTTCCTTATCTATAAAATTCTTTCTCCTGTCCAGCCGAGGTCTGCTCAGCAGGACAGACAGAGGCACTCTGCCTGCTCCCAGGGCAGTGTTATGTCTTTATACTAAAAACTATGTGTACAATATTTACAATTACTTCCCAATACCTATCACCTATGTTAGACAGCGAGCTTCTACTCTAAACCAATCTAAAAGTGCCAACATCACAGCAGAAGATGGAGGCCGAGAACAAGAAGGAGGAAGGCTGGACATGCCCTGATCCCTCCATCTTGCCTCCTGAACCTCCATTCTAAAACCCCAAAAATCTATTTTTCACCCTGTGATAAATTCACTATCATTCTACTTAACTGCAGATCTTCATGTAAGGTTGGTAACTTGCTCCACGGGTCATAATCAAAGTCACAGGTGTCTTGGGCTCTGTGCCAGGGTCTCTGAGCCCCCTGGCAGGGGTCCTGGCAATCCAGGACAGCCAGAGGGATGTCCTGGGTTCTGAGACCTGATTACCTGTCCCATCTGAGCTGCTGGCCTTCCCAGTGACCACACTGCAGCCCTGGTGACCAGGATTTTTTATTTATACAATTGTTTTGACAAGGCCCCCTCTGTGTGCTCCCATGGAAGGTGCAGCAGGAAAAATCCTCCACACCAGCCCAGAGAGGCAGCCTGAGCTAACCCTGCATTCCACCTCCAGCAGGGGCCAGTTTCTGACAGGGGTGTAGCAAAATGTGGGAGATTTTACATTAAAACTTGTGCCCTGAAGGAAAAATGCCTTTTGAATTTTATTAGGGAGAATTTGGCTTGTGTCTTGAAGCATGGAGGCCTAAAGTGCTACTGAACCCCTTGGACTAAACCCCCCACTCAGAAGGAGGCAAAGGAAATTTTCCTTCTGTCTTCTTTGGAATTAATTCCTCTTTGAATTCATTTTCATCTTTCAGGGTTTGTTGCTTGGGCTTTTGTGAGTGCTTGCAAAAAACTCTAAAATCTCAAATGCGTTAGATTTGAACAGGAAATCAAGACTCTGTGTTTCAGCTCCTGCTGCACTGGAAAGACACTGACTTTTGTGGTAAGAACAGAGTAAATATTCAGCCAGAAGGCAGCACAGCCCATAAAGCCACAAACGCAGACAGGCCTAAAAGTTATGAACTTATCACAAAAAAGACCAGAAACAATTCTAAAAACCCAGCCCAGGTATTTTCCTCTATTATTAAATGATGGCAGCAAATGAAGCTGCCAGGTGCAGAGCTCAGCTCCTTTACCTGCCTTTTCACAGATTCTGGATAAGCTCTGCTCTTTACAAAGCTTCTTTTGTCCCAAAGGGATTTTCCTTCTTGTGCTGCTATTCCTGCCTCTAGCAGAGGTTTTCAGTTTTGGTAAGACGGTGTGAGGGACAGGTGATACCCATGGCTTGGCACAGGGTAACTGCAGCCAGCTCTCCAAATATTGGCTACTCTGACCTTCCTTGCATGGGGAATTTCTGAATACATCTTGCCTCTCCTAACAGAGAATCATGGAATGGTTTGGACTGGAAAGGACCTTAAAAACCACCCAGTTCCAATCCCAGACATCAGCAGGGACGCCTCCCACTAGACCAGGTTGCTCCAAACAAACCCCATTCAGCCTGGCCTTGGACATTCCCAGGGATGGGGGAAACATGCAGGGAAAAAAAAACCCCAAATATTTACAAAACAAAAATGGGCAGGTCCTGAAGAGGGGAAGGAAGGAGCTTTGTTGCCTTCCCACCCACAGCTGCAGCTGCTCAGGTCCTCCTCACCTGCAGAGCCCAGTGGAAGGAGAATGTTCTGAGTGTCTCCAGCTGACGTTTGGCCCGTGCTCCCATCTGCATCCCCAGCTCCCACGGCCTCCACGTGGTGACAGTGAAAATAACCAGAGCAGCCCAGGCAGATGAGCTCCCAAGTACTCAGATTACCAAACTGCACCTCCATAAATCTGTCAGATCCCCTGCTGCAGGAAAGGGTCTGGGGTGTTAAACAAATAGGCAATAAATTTCAGAGGATTTGGTAAAATTAGGATTGTCGTTACTTTTGCATTCCAAGAAGACTAATCTGGGTTCTAATTATCCCAGCTACATCCAGGCTTTTCAATAGCTCATGCACTGATAAATGAAGCGTTCACTCTCACAAATGCCTCTCCTTCCCCTGATGGATGCAATGTGTTCCAGATGGATGGAGAAACCTTTTTCTTCCCCCCTCTTTTACACTTGCTAAGCTATTTCCAGGCATCCAGAGCAGCACAGGTGTAAATCAGCAGAGCTCTCCCCATTTACTCCACTCCCTGGAGCAGCTGAGGATCCACCCCTTATTTCTAACCTTAAAAGCACAGATTACACATAGGTGATGGTCCCATAAACAAGTGAGGTAAGAAAAAACCCCACCAGACAAACACAAAAGGCATTAATTGCACAAATCACTTTGGGCCTGCCAGCCCCTGCAAAAAAACCACTTTAATTAGGCTGATTGAAATGCAGACAGGGTTTTTTTTCCCCTCCTTTCCACTGAGGTCTTTGTACCCAATTTGTATGAACAGGAGCTGGCCTCCACATCCTCAGCCAAAACCTGTCCTCTCCCTCCTCTCCCAGGAGCCAGGACAGGGGGAAGAGGAGCCCCCAGAGGAGAGCAGCCCCTGTGACTGATCCCTGCTGCCTGATAGAGGGAGGCAGAGATGCTTTTGTGATGACAAAGGTCAGTGCTGCCCCGCAGAGGAGCGGATTCTCCCTCTGCCCTGCCACACTGTGATTCCCAGGCTTTCCTCAGGGCACTGGGATTTTCTGAGTGCCTGCCCAGGGCCAGCTGGGAGTCCATCTGCAGCAGGGCTGAGCCCACACGATGCCCCTGAGGCGGTCACGAGCGGCATTTCCAACATATGTTTGCACAAAATGCTCGAGTCCTTTCCGAGCGGGCACGTGAGCGCTCAGCCCTGTGGCCAGTGCCAGCTCTGAGCTCTGCCTCTTGGCCCTGTGTGCACAGGGAAGGACTGCAAAGCTCTGCCCCAGAAATAAATGCATCAATGTTTGTATTTAACGACCAGAAAGACATGGCAGAAAAACAGAGATGACTGGGGAGGGGAAGGTGTTGTGCTGTGAGTCCCCCACGAGTGTGCAATGGGGAAATGAGGATTCAGCACAGAGAAGGGGATGTAAGTGTTTCACCAAGCACTGCTCCTCAGAGTAAATGCACAATATGGCTCAATTCATGCTGTAATGGCCTTTTAATATGCAGTATTTTTATCTGCATGTGATTTGACAGCTTGTGCTACGTGCAGCAGCGCTGGCCAGCACCGCGTCTGCCAGCACCTCTGGCCACTGTCTCACAACCCAGGACCCACTCCCTCCTTCCAGGCAAGGCCCATCTCCAACCCTCCCTTAAAACCACAGCACAGACATCTAGGGATGTGTTTTCAAAGAACTCTAAAAGCTCATGAACATAAAACCAGAGCTTTGTACAAAACTACTGTATCACGAAGCTCGGGGAATGTTGAGAACAGAGTGATCAGTCATGCCAAAAACTGCAGGAAGGGACTTTTCAAAGCAGAAGTCCATTTGCTTGGGTAAAAAGGCAACTCCCCACCTCTCCACATAGTTTAAGGATGACAGGGAAGTCGAGTGTTTGCTAGAACATCTCAAGCAGCAAGGAAAAATAAAAGTGCTCCGTCTGCAAGAACGAGAGCTGGCTCGTCCAGCGTGTGCTCACCCTCACGTCTGTCAGCTCCACTAATGCTCACTGGAATGAAGGCTCTGTGCTGGAGCTGCAGCACGACTGCCATTCACTCCTGGAGTGCCAGATTTACCCCAGCTGCTCAGGTTTAGGCCCCTGCCACTCACCCAGCTGCTCCACTTGGGCTGTTCCTCGTAAGGAGCGCCAGGGATCAAAAGCTCAGAGGTTTCACAGTCTGGCTGCAAGCAGAGATCTGTCCCTGGGTCAGGCAGGCTTCAAGATTTCATGCAGAGAAAGGGTAAACCATAGAAAAACTGGTCAAGCTCCTGTCTGGGAGCTTGACCTCCTTGTATTTGATGCTGGCATGGAATTAAATTCCTGACCCTGCCTGGGTATCACTGCCTGCCCCAGGCTCAGGCAGTGCCAGGGCAGCACCTCTGCCAGCACAGCCACGTCATTTCCCAGCACACAGCCAGTGTCACTGCTCTAGTGATCTAAGAGTGCTAAAACCCCAAGAAGGAAGGGCTGCTGTGCCTGAGCCCTGTTCTCAGTCTCTACCCAATAAATTGGTTTCCTATCAGATGTCTGTGTTGACATGGTAAAAACTCCTTCCCTCTTTATCAGAGCTGGGTGAAAATGCCCAGCAGCACACATGAAATCAGCTCTTGACACAGTGTTTACACAACAACAGCAGCTTTTTCAGCTTCACTGGGGACCCAGAGACCAAACAGTGCCCACGGTTGTGCTCCAGGCATCCCTGCTACAACAGCATCATAAATACATAATGAGAATTTAAAAGGCAGAAGGAAAACAGACAGAGGAGAGTCCCCATATCACACTCAGCTTTCATCATCTGAAAAGAGCTACACATTTCAGCACTGAGGGAAAGGTGTCCTCACCAGAGGGTGAGCACAGGAGCTGCCTGGCAGCATCCAGAGGGAAAAGACACCAAGTTCCAGAGGAAAGCTGCCACCACATTTTATACACACTGTCACTTTTACAGAAGAAAAGGCAGCTCAGCACAGAAGCACGAGGAACTGTGTTCGAGCACAGAACAACAACAGCAAGGTCACCCACGCCATGTGAGCACAGATTTGGATCAAATCCCTGAAGGTTAGCCTGGGAAAAGCTGATTCTAGTATCAGAGAGCTGAAAGCAAGGCAGCCAGTCAGCACCTGGCCATCTCAGATGCTTCCACGGCCACCTCCAGCAGTATCCATGCATTTGCAAATCCAAATCATGCACAGCTGTGGCCAATATCACCACACACCACTGGGTGGTTTCACAGCCAGAACCTTGGGAGCAGCACAGTAACTTTTAGCACACTTCAAAGGAAAGGAAAATGTCATCTTCACAGGGCAGACTCAGCCTGAATGGACTTTATCATCTATCCTCGACTTGTACACAGACAACACTCCCAAAACTCCTTCCCAACCTGCAGCTCCAATCCTGTTCCTCCCCCTTCAGGTCCTTCCTTCCCTGCTCCCTCTCTCCCCTGATTCATGGCCACAGCAAATGTGCTGCTGGATTAGCTGCTGACACATGCATTTAGCACTTCTCCACGGACAGCAACGAGTCTGGAAGCTTTTCCAACTTCCCCTCTGGATGATGTCACCCTGGGAGGGTGCCAGGCTGGGTTTCAAGTGAAAATCCTTCACTTTGGGGTCAGACATGCTCCTATTTTTAGGCCTGGACTCTGTTGTGCAGCCAACAGCTGAGCTGGACAGTTCTTGTTATTCCACGAGCCTGCTGGCTGTGTCCTGCCCCACAGAGCCCTCTGGAAACTCCCAGTGAGAAATGTGTCCCTGCACTGGGAATGGCGATGGAGAAGGGCCCTGGGGCTGCAGCCTGGGAGCTCCCACCCACCCACCTGGCTCTGCCAGCTCCATCAGCCCAGCCTGCCTCCCAAATTCCTGTTAGTGCCACTGCCCCACGTCCCCAGGTGCCACATCCACACAGCTTCTAAATCCCTGCGGGGACGGCGACTCCACCACTGCTCTCTGAAAATTCCTTTTTGTCAAGAAATTTTCCCCAAAATCCAATCTAATCCTCCCCAGCACAGCTTGAGGTCATTTCCTCTTATCCTGTTGTCACCTGGGAGAAGAGACTGACACTCACCTGGCTGCACCCTCCTCCTAAGCAGTTACAGGCTAAGAAGGTCCCCCCTGAGCTCCCTTTTCTCCAGGCTGAGCCCCCCAGCTGCTCCTCATCAGACTCATTGCACTAATTTCCCTGACTGCAGCCCCTGATCAGCCAGTGCCTGTGCTGTGGCCATTTAAGCAAGTGATGTGTTACTGTGCACACAAAGCAAAGCAAGGAAAAGCTTTTGGGATGAGCTGCAGATCCACCCAAAGAGCAGCCAGGCTCTTGCTCTGCCCCTCCCAGCACACACCCTGTTTTGTAGGGAGGCTTTTGGCTCAAAGGCCCAGAGGATGCAGACCCCAAGCAGCAGCACCAGCCCCGTGTGCTGAACCAGCTCCTCTCAGCAGGGCTGAGGTGGAACCAAACCCGCTGTGGCAGCCCCTGCAAACCACAGACAAGTGACAATTGGGATGCTCTGGGGGCAAAGTGTGACTGTGAGTCACGTCCCAGGCCAGCTGCAGGCTGCCTGCAGCCAGCCAGAGCAGGGGCAGGGCTGCCCTGCACCCCAAACCCTTCTGTCAGCCACCCTGCCCTGGAGCTCCTGCTGCAGCACACCAGCGCACACACACTCACACAATCACACACACAAACACTCACACACTCACACACACACATATCCCAGGCTGCAGCACCCACACACTCACACAATCACACACAAACACACGCACAAACACACACAAACACTCACACACAAACACTCACACAAACACTCACAAACACACACACACACACACACATATCCCAGGCTGCAGCACCCCAGCACTCACACACACACACACACACACACACATCCCAGGCTGCAGCAGACCCACAGCAGGCACTGCTGGCTGCTTTGATTCTAACCCTGTGAGTCCCATCGCCCTCCCAAAGGGGTGAAAGCCAGCCCAGCAGAGGCTGCTGGAGGGCAGCAGTTCCTGTGTCTTGGGGCTGGCAGCCCCTGTCCCCCCAACAAAACCTGCATCCCCTCTGCAGCTGCTGGAATTGATTGGTGTGGGTTGGAAGGGACCTTAAAGCCCAGGCAGTTCCACCTTCTGGGACACCTTCCACTACCCCAGGCTGCTCCAAGCCCTGTCCAAGCTGGCCCTGGACACTTCCAGGGATGGCAGGCAGCCACTCTGAACCCACTCACAGAGAAAAAAAATAAATGTCACTGGCTAAGCCTGCAGGGACTCTCCAGCATCCATGGGCACACAGAGCAGCATTGAACAGGAATGCTCAGGTGCTCTGTGCTTGCAGGGTGCCAGCACAAGGCACTGCTCTGGCACTGCTGCTCCTGGGCATGTTTACAGCACAAGCAAGGGCCCAAGCCAGATTAAACTTCAGATATTGAACCATTTGCTTCAAGGGAGTTACATCAGCAGCTTGGCCTGTCTCTCTCTTTGCTTCTCTCTGCCTTTGAAAACAGCGCTCTGCCTTGGTTTTATCAAGCAGAGCAGTCTGAGAGGACTCCCTGCAGCACCAAAGAGCATCAGCAGCTTGGCCTGTCTCTCTCTTATTTGCTTCTCTCTGCCTTTGAAAACAGTGCTCTGCCTTGGTTTTATCAAGCAGAGCAGTCTGAGAGGACTCCCTGCAGCACCAAAGAGCCTGGAGGACATTTAGCTACAGGAAAAGACCAGCAGAGAGGAGGAACCTGTGCTTTAAAAAAAAAGGAAATCTCTAGTGAAACACAAATTGTGCAGCTGTCCCAGCTGTGCCCTTCTTACAGCACATTTCAGCACTCTCATCTGCATTTTCACAGAAATAAAGTGGTTTTCCATTGGTATGGAATACATCACTGCTGCCAGAGGCTGGACAAGCTGAGTGTTCTGCAAGGGACAAGTGTTGAGAAAGGCTCCTTCACTGGGGAATGCTCCACTGCAGCCTTGTGCAAGTGCTGAGAAAAGGGATAAAAATAGGGATAAAAATAAGTGAGGACCATCCCCTGGGCTGTGCTGCTCAGGTCACAGGTGCTGGTGCTGGACACAGCCTGTGGAAACCCTGGAAAAATTCCCTGAACTGCCACCAGCACCAGCTCAGCTCAGGAATATGCAGCAGGAGGGAACAGAAAACACTCTGGACAAGCAGCTGCCAAGGGCTCGGGTGCTGGTCAGGCAGGGCAGGAGCTCTGGAGGGAGGGAGGGTGGCTGCCAGCCCAGGCTGGAAGAGCACGTCCTGCCAAGACATCCAGGCACCAGAGCAGAAGGGAATGAAAGAAGAAAGGCCATTAGCTTTGGGTGCTGCCAGAGAGGGCCTGGAAGTGCTTTGGTCCCATACACCAAACCAGCTGAGCCACGTGTCCCCCCCAGGTCCTGCTGCCTCTGGCTCCAGGTGGCAGAACCTGGCACCAGCTCCTCCCCTTCCAGCCCTTTCTCAGCTTCAGAAGAGGAGAAACAGAAACCTGAGCTGCCTCTGCTGCTGCATGAGCTGGGAGGATGTGAGGCAAGAGGGGAAGCAGAATTGCAGCTGATGTGGTCAGTGCCAGCCTGCAAAGTGCACGCTGCCTCCCTCCCCAGGGCTGCAGGTGACAGAGCTGACTGCAGAGTCTGTCATGGGACAGGCAGAGAGCAGAACTGTCAGGGCCTGTGGAATATTGCTTTTCCTCACTCATTTGGCTAATTCTTCCTTTATTTCTCCTACTCTCACCACAGATTGATCTCTTTTCTGATATTCAGGTGTGTCCTGAGCACACACTGCTCCCTTGAGGTTTGTTATGCTACCAATAAATAAATTACCTGCTAATAAACCCCCACTTCTCTTTTAGGCTGAAGATAATTAAATTCATGCATGAGTTAGTAATTTCTGTGACTGGGCACTGGAATGCACTGGGAAGGTGGAAGGCTGTGATCAGATGTGCACACCAAGGCACTGCAGGATTTACTCTGAGCTTCCTCTGCAAAGGTGATTCAAATATTATGGTAACCAAACTGTGGTCAAGCAATTGATAAAAACATGTGAAGATCCTCTCACAGACAGAGCAAACCATAATTTAAAGATGCAATAAAGGGTGATAAGGCTGTGCCTTGGCACTGCCTGCAGTCAGCCATCACAACCAACTCACTGACTCCAGCTTTAATAAACACTGCTAAAGACATTAACCAACACGAATGGTAACACAACTTTCCACAGTGCAAATATGAGTTGGAACTCTTTCCATTTAATGCTTGAAACAGGCTTAATGATCAGGATGTGAGGCCCTAGGAATGCCTCTGGTTGTGTTTCTGCACAAAGGGAGTGCCTCTGCCTGCTCATTCTCATCACACACTGCTGGGAGATGGGAAAGAACTCATAAAATTGTTCATCTTGGCTGGGCTGGTAACACAGGGAGCAGGAAAGGGAGGGTGGAGGGATGCTCCTTCTCTGCAGAGCAGCAAGAGGTGACCATTTCTGCACAGAAATTGTCATGAGTGCCACTGAATGACACAGTGACAGCAGTGAATTTATCATGTGTGGGATATTTTTTAAGAATACTTTTATAACTTCATTTAATGACAGAATCTGCTTTTCCCAATCCTTTGTCAGCCTAAAAGACTTCTCTGCCCCAACTTTTGTATTGGTCACATTTTGATTTCTCTCCTGGCGAGCCAATTTACTACAAATTCTGTGTGTTTTCTTTAACCAGGCAAGAGGAACAGATCACAAGCCACTTTATTAAGGAAGTCAGGGTAATTATTCTCAGAGGATAATTAAAAAGTAGGGACACATGAAGTAACCTGACCCAGTTCTGAGAGCAGCAGCAGAGCTGGCAGGAGATGGCAGCTCCCAGGGGCCTCCATGCCTGGGGAATCCTTGATGTCTGTAATGAGGCAGCTCAGGGGTGCTCACTCTGATGTCAGCATCAGCCACGGCCACCAGATAAATCCCTGACCCCAGGTGGGCTCTGAGAGGGGATGGATCCCCACTGCCACATTCCAAAGCCAGCCCAGAGCTCTCAGGTGAGCAGGGGCAGTGGGCCATGAATACTCCTGGCTGCTGCCACACACCAGCAATGGAAAATCCATTATTTACAAACTTACCAATCAAAATCTCTAAATAACAACCAGTAGAAGGGGGGAAGCAATTCTTAGCCCCTGCCAAGATCCATCTGATGCACCTGGAAGCTGCTTCCAGAGGTACAGGGAGACACTTGGAAAAGCCTCAAAGCCATTTTTCTCTGCTCTAACTTGCAGGCTACAATAAGGAATGAGGATATTACCCAGCATTGCAGAATCAATAGTTATTGTGGGAATCATTGGTTTGATGTCAAGGCCAATTAGCTGCAAGTGGAATTAGCACATGCCCTGAGCTGGAAGACAAGAACATGCTCTTCCCTAGATGGGAGAGATGTTGGCCAGGTGTGCACAGAAATTCTGGAACTGGCACCACATTTCCCAATGCTGACAAATCCCACAGCCCTCAGGAGCCTGCAGCAGTGGCCTGGGCATGGGACAGACAGACAGGAGAAACCTGCAGCCCAGACTGACCCTTTGCCTTTGGAATTTACACCCAGGAAAGGCCAGCACAGCTATTCACCCTGTGTCAGGTCACCCAGCACAACAATCTTATCCCCCCACCTTCCCAACTTTTGCCCTGATTTGTGCCAGCAGAAGTTTTATTCTGTTTCATCATTTATAGCTTTTCTTGGACTGATCTATGCCTGCTTTGGCTACTGAGGAAGAGTTCAGCACTTGAGATGGAGGGGGACAGGCAAGGAGTGTCACATTAAAGGAAACAGGCTGCACAGGTTTTAATTGACTTTAAAGATCCGAGAGAAGCAAGAAAAAGGAGCCAACTTGCAGGATTCTGTGCAAGGTGGTGCAAAACTGAATGTTTAATGTTTAATATTTTGAATCTCATGCTGGGAGCAGCCAACAGTGGAGAGACTTTGCAGAGGTCAGGAGGGTGAGAGCCTGGGGAGGAGGCAACCCCAGGGCACATCCCCGCATAACCTGGGTGGGCAGCAGACCTTGAAAACCACAGAAGTGTAGAATCAGAGAGTATCCTGAGCTGGAAGGTCCCACAGGGATCATCAGTCCAGCTCCTGGCCCTGCACACACCCCAGCAATCCCACCCTGTGCCTGGGAGTGCTGTCCAAACCCTCCTGGAGCTGTGGCAGTCCTGGGGCTGTGCCCATTCCCTGGGGAGCCTGGGCAGTGCCAGCACCCTCTGGGGGAAAAAACCTTTTCCTAAAATGTTCATGTAAACTGCACTGAGCCCTGAAAGCAGGAGCGCTGCCCCCAAGCACCCTTGTGCACCTTGGGACATCCTCGGGGTGAGGAAGGAGGGGGACAACCCCAGCCCAAGCCATTCAGTGGTGCTGTTATTGAAACCTGGGGCAATCCCACCACACCAGCACTCCACCAACACCTGCAGCAAAACCCTGACTGCTCTGTGCTTTACAAGACTTTTGGACAAACAGCCCAGGATGGTGGGGAAGCCCCAGGCTGTGGCTGACAATGTGCACGAGCCAACGATGCCATCCAGAGGCGCTCGGGTGCAGCACAGAACTCTCTGTCATCAAAGGCTGAAGGCAAAGACAGCACCTCTGTGCATCTTACATATCAGATTTTAAACTAGCCTCACCACCAAATAATTGCATTTTATTTATTTATTTTTAATTTATCCTGCCCATCACTTGTTTATTTTCCGTCTCTCCTCACCGTGTGCCTTGATTTTCTAAGCATATCATTCTGCAAAATACAGATACACCTCTGACCTCTCCTGGCAAACAGGAGTTACTTCATTTTACTCCCAGTTGCTGAGAGCAGGCCTGGCACAACAGAGGGAATTGAGAGAGACACTCATCTGTGTCTGACTGCTCTGCAACAGTGCCTGAGCTGAGAAAGCACCAGCCCCACACTGAAACAGGAAACACAGTCTCTGTTCCCCATCCAGGACAGCCAGCTACTCCCTTTCAGCTGTGAATTCACGACTCCAACTTGACACAAGAAAATGCCTCTCTAGCACATGATTACACGTATTTATGTGTGCTTGTGTCCACAGAGTTTGTGCCTGAGCAGCGTGGATGCAACATCACCTGGGGCACGTTTCATGATGGGCAAAGCATGGAACAGGAGAGATCTGGTCAGTAGCAAAGACCTAATTCACCTTTGTGTACAAAGATACCCTCTTTGCTGGCACCTGGGTCTGTGTGGCAACAAAATGGGGATTTGCAAAGTGATCCCATTCATATCAGAATAAAATCAACCACTGAATCCTTATTTTCTCCATGAGGAACCTCATGGGATTAGAGCCACAGAAAGTCCTGAGTTGGAAGGGACCTGCATGGATCATCAAGTCCAGCTCCTGGGATTGCAAAGATTACAGATAAATAATCCCAAAAGCACAAATGATATAATTACTATTTTAATCTTTGGGATTTCCCAAGCTTTATTCAGATACACATCTGATTTTCAGATGTACTATCTTAAAATTATAGAAAATACAATACACTTGCACCTGACTTTTTTTCCTCAGAAACCATCAGTTACTGGTTCATTAGAATTAAGGCACAGGGTATTATTTTATCACCTTACACAAACTAAAAAGGAAAATTGAGGAACAGGTTGACTTGAAAACAAGCAGAATAACTTTTCATATAGTTTAGGCAAGCATAATTGTCATATACTGCATCCCTCCCCAAAGGAGCATCCTTCTTTTACAGTCTCAGGACTTGAAAATGAAGAAAAACTGAAAATACAAATGACATCAGATGGCAAAGGGTGTGGCTGAACCATACTACAAGGAGGCATAGTTCTGGGTAAGGGGAGATGGCTAAAATGAGATTTTGGTGTTGGGATCAGAATGTCAAATGGAGGGACAGATCTCTGCACTGCATTTGGAGCCACCTTGGGGTGCCCTCAAACCCAACCTGCTCAGCACTGGGCATGTCCTGTTTAGAGGTGCACTCTGGGCCCCCCTCAGCAGCTGGCCTGTGACAGCTCAGTGAGAGCACAGAGCATGGGGACAGCTGCACAAGGACAAGTTTGCTTTGGGAGCCAGGAGTGACCCTACAGGACCCTGCAGTCTGGCAAGGTGAGAGCTGGGGATGCAGCTCTTGTGTTTCAGACACCTCAGTGCTGAATGTGTGTCTGGAGGGAAGGGCAGACATATGGAGCCCTTCCTAAAGCTGTGAGAGAGGAATGACCCACAGGGATGGCTGAGTCAACAGCCTAATTTTATAATCCCAATAACATAACCCCTGCCATGGGTTTCAGACATGTCTTATATCAAGTGTGCAACACTTCCATGAAGCAGCAGGAAAAAAATAAGCAAACCCCAGGAAATACACCAGTTCTGTGTGC
>NW_005054369.1:1468777-1469374 GCF_000277835.1 Geospiza fortis | reverse complement strand
AATTTAGCAGAAAACATTTCTTCCAAAGATCAAAGACAGTCTGTCCTCCCCTTCCTGCTACTTTCACACAGTTTTTTTCCTACAAGAAAATATCACCATCCACCCAAGTCTGTGCTGCTTGAGCAGACAACAAATGCAAACCTAGGTTGAGAGCAGGGGGAAAGGATGGGGAAAGGCAGGGACAAAGCCTGGCCTTGAGGCTCTGCTCTGGAGCAGCAGGGTGAGCACTGACCTGAACTTGCCCGTCCGCACCTGCAGCGCTCTCATCCCGCACTGCTGGGCTCCCCCGACATCGTTCACAATGTCATCCCCGATCATGATGGCCTGTCAGGGCAGTGAAATACAGGAAAAGTTCATTTCTGCCATCTGTCACCCTCCCCTGACATAACAAACAGCTTGATCTGAGGCCTAACGCTGCCACTGGACAAATTAAACACGATAATATTGTCACCGTATTGATTAAAAGTCATCCTGCCCTGAGGGAAATTCATGCCACAGCTCCTCCAGCAGTGAACTGGCACAGCACACACCTGTACAGTTTGTAATCAATCACAGAAATCAAAGGGATTTGGGGCACAGTTGAAAGAAAATGGTGAG
>NW_005054369.1:1457467-1468767 GCF_000277835.1 Geospiza fortis | reverse complement strand
TGCTCCAAGCATTTTAAATTAAGCTTAACTTCTTAAATCTGGTGTTCTACAGGCTGGTCAAAAGCTTAAGCTTGTAATCACTGAGAGCCTGATCCCAACCTGTTCTCAGGTTGATACAGAAATTCAGGAAATCACCGTAAAATGGAATTTATTCATTTTTGCACAGAAGGACACAATGTGTACAGGCCTAGCACCGTTTGTGTTACCATCAGTTTCAGTATATGCCAATATTAATCAACAAAAGTGAGTGGATTACCAAAAAAGTAACTGGTTGTGCTAAGATTTGTCTGGTGCTTGATAAAGAGTGCACAGAGCACCTTCCTGCCTCTGTTAAAGATATTTATTAGATCAGATTAGATTGTATCAACCAAGGGCTCCTTTCTGTTGACAATCACATCATCAAAATTTCCAGTGCTTATCATCTTGCATTACAAATTACTGTATTTATTCCATTCTTCAAATTCAAAATGATTGGGGGAATGCCATTTTATAGTTTGAACAAAACCCAGTATATACACAAAACAGCAATTTTCCATTAATGATCAAAACCATCAGCTTTACACTTCCCAAAGGTGTTCTGGATTATTCTGCAGTGAACAGAGGCAGCACCTAAAACTGGGGAGGCACAGATTTGATGGTGTGTAATGTGGTTTATCAATCAGATTTTTTCACCTTTTGCTTTGAAGTTGAATTTTGTCTAACAGAGAGTTAGCTGCATCTTTAACTAATTTATTTTCATCTTTTAAATCAGCCTTTTGCTTCATGAATTTAACTGCCTAGCTTTCACAACCATGGTACCTTCCAGCTCCAGACACTCCTGCCTGAACTTCCATCCCTTCCCCAGCTCTGTTTTGCTTGAGAAAGAATAAAAATACTAAACCTCCAGGGCTATTTTTATGAATTATCTAATTGCAACAGGATCTTCTCCCACATATTATATTCCATGTAAAGGAAATCTCAGGATATACCTAAATTTTCTGAGAGGATTCATAAACCAAACTGAGCTACAAACATGTAAATATGGGACAGCTTCTCCTGTAGATAGTTCAGCTTTCCTTAGTGCTCTTCCAAACCACGAAATTCAGCATGAAATGGGGAGAAAATGATGGATTAGATTTAAATAATTAGGAAATAAAACATAAGGAAAAGAGAATAATTCCATGGTTGCATGGAGAGCTGCAAGACCTGGCAACACCATCCCCAGCCAAGCACTATTATCAATTCTCCCCAAGCTGCTCCAGGATATTTAACCACTCTCAACCACTGGTTTAAGAGATTGTAACTCCTTTTCCTTACAGAATTCCTCCCAACACCTCCCTGAGGGTGAGAGGGAACAGACCTGCAGCACCTCATGCCCTCGCTCATCCCAAATCCCAGCATTCGGGATGTAAAGGCAATTTCAGCCCTAATAACCCTGAAAAGAATTTCCTGGGACAAAAAAGGGCAGAGCAGGGCAGCCTCCCCATGCAAGCCCTCTCCTGCTCACCAGGGCTGTATTTGACCCCATCCAGGGAAGTTTTCCTGCAAGACTCTGGCAGCTCTGGAAGTGCAGCTGCAGCGGAGCAGCGATGCCTGTCCAGGCCAGCTTGTGGCACACGCATACAAAAATGTGCTCCAGCCCCCAGGGATTTCACAGATTTACTATCAGTGAAGGGCAATAATCACTAAAGGAGGAGCAATTATTCCAAAATCATTTAGGATTTAAAAAATCATTGGCAAGAAGATAGAGGTCAGGAGGTGCGCTGTCAAGGGAAATAAAAAAACTCTACCTGTCAAACCTGGGTTTAACTTCCTCTCTGGCTGCAATATGGCAAGAAGAGAGAGAAAGATATAAAACTGAAAGGTCACATAGCCACTGAAAGCTGGAATTAAAAGATCTCCATTCGTGTTCACATTTTACACAGGGATCACACCATTAATCTGTTCAATCCTTCTGCAAAAGTTACCTTTTTTTTAGATTGGCTACAAATTAACTAAAAAGAAAGAGGAAAAAAATGCAGGGAGTCCCTGGGTGTAATTTCAATTTCCCTAAGATGGTGAGAGGTGGTGTGTGGTTGTACACACACAGCAAATAAAGCACAGGTGCCAAAGCTGAGGGAAAACACTGCTCTCAAAGGGTTCCACCAGACTCAGCCCAGAGGGGCAGGGAGAACAGAGGAGATCAACACAACCCCCAGGAATTTGGGGTGGAAATGCAAAATATAATCCCCACAGTCAGCAATGCCACTGGTGCTCTCTGTGCCACAAACCCTGAGCAGCCAAAACTAACAAATCTTTTAGAGATGCTGTTGGGATGGTGAGTGAGAACCTCAGATAGGTTTTGTCCACAAACAGACTTTCAGCATTCATTAACTGGTCCCAGAAAAATGTCTGATCAGAAAAGGAATTAGAGAGTAAGGAAATGAAGGAGGTAGAAAGATGAGAACACCCTGAGTTAACCAGCCCTCAGATGGGGATTTTGGAGGCTGGAGCCCATGCAGGATGCAAACACAGATGCACAGAAGGCAGTGTGCTAACTCCACCACAATATTTAGCACAGAGAATGCTTCTAGAGTCAGAGATATTTATGCCTAAACAAACTTTTTGCTATAGATTTAATAACCTTAAGTTAAATGTGCTAGGACCATAAGGAGATAAAGCTTATACACCACACCTTGATGTATTAAATCCCTTTACACCAGAAATACAACACATTTACTTTTCTCCCTGTCCTCCTTCACCCAAGGAATAATATCCCAGGCTCCAGGATCCCACATTACTGTTCATTTTGTTTCTATCTCAGAACTCCAAAGGTGCAGGGCCAGACAGCTGCCACTAAGATTTCAGCTGGATTGAAGCTTCAAACTTCCCTTGGGCACTTTTATTTTGGGATGGAGGATCCTGCCCTGTTGTGGCTGGTGGGCAAGGAGGGGATGCTGGCCCAGGAGCAGGTCCCCTGTGCCACCCCTGGGTGACCTCTCTCTGCTCTCATGCACCACTAACTCCCACCTGAGGCTTGCAGGTGGCAGCAATGGGAATTGCTTAACTACCAGTAGTTTATGGACTCCAGTATGACCTGCCATAACTCCCATTAAAGCAGGATAATTTGCTACAGAGAGAACTTTTTATGATTATATAAAACTACCAGAACCTTAACATTATTTAGGTTTTATTGTAAAGCTGTAAAAATCATCCACTGTTAACAGCTGCCTTAAAACACATGAATTAGGCATTTCAGTAACCTTTAAGATGTGTTATTCTTTGTCATAGCACTGAACTGTAAGATAGGTCTGGTTACCTCTAAGAGGTTTAAATTTCCAATCTATTGAAGTAATACTGGCAATCTGTTATTTCTAGGCCATTGAGGAAAGGTTAAAATGAAAATTGGACTTTAGGGAGTTCCTCTTATTCTAAGTGCAGGCTGAAAACATCTCAGCAGCAGAAGGCAGAGTCAGGGTCTCAGTAAGAAGCAGTTATCAAGGGAAATGACTGGTGATAACTTTATTGATTAAAGCAGCTTGAGGAATTTCAGAATTGCCACTGTCTCAAATTACTGTGGTGAGACAGCTTTATTAAAAAGGTATTTTTCATTAAAAGCCACGTGAAAGAAAATTGTACTATGTTTTCAAAAGCACAGCTCATCTAAAATGGTTTAATGATGGTATGGATTAAATGCATTCCACAGGTGGAATAAATTATTGGAATAAACATTTTGTAAAAGCAAAGGAAAGTAAAACCAGCCCCTGCCATGTTACTACAAATGCAGAATTCATCCAGGAGAAAGATTAAAATGCAATGTAGTGCATTACAGGAACTTACTGAAGGGCCTATACTGAGGTTTTAAACTGAAAATAATGAGGTTTTATTACTGTGTACCACAAAACTAAACCAACCTGCAAATCCTTCTCCAAAAATACAATACAGTCACAAGGTCAAGCACTCAAAAGTTAGGAAAAGATGCCAGAATAAAGGCAGTTTGCTTGTTTGGAAATACTTCTTCCTACACATGTGTGAATCATGATCCAGCCTTTAACTCCAGCAGTGTGGATTATTGTTTCCATGGTGGAAAGCATGGAGTGACTGGTGCCTTTATCCAGAGGTGTCTGCTCCACTCCTCCTTGCTTAGGAACACACTCCCTTCACTTCCAAACTCTCTAAATATAAAATCCTATACCTACAAACTAGATATATCACTGCAACAGACTGAGAGCATTTATCACTAGAAACAATATGATGAAAAGTCAAAACTCTGACAAAATATGAAGCTGGGCACCAGCAGCTGACATGGCAAACAGCAGAGAAGGAGGAAATAATCTCTTCTGGGTACTATTCCTGCTTTTCTGTACCCAAAACAAACACTCCTGAAGCTGATGGGAACCAAAACCCTATGGGACCAGCTTTGCCAGCCTGGTGATGCACCACATCAGGTTTGTTTCCTGGGGCAAGGGTTAGAGACAGGAGTTCTGCACCTGGGTATTGCAGGGACAGTCCAGACTGGGCTATCTAATTCCTGGGAGGATATGGACAGACTGAAGGGAGCACAGAAAAAAGGAGGGAGACTGAAGGGAGGGAAGCAGCAGAACTAAAGCACAATTTTAGCAAAAAAACACCTCCTGCAATGATAACATGTCTAGACATAACTGGATGGAGAAAATATCCAGCAAGTTATTTTGGTTGTTAACTAGAGTAAAACTAGAAATAAGGAGGTGCATTTTAAAAGGGAAATCTCCTGACAAATCTCAGGAAAAGCTGCCTTCCCCCAAGACCCACTGGGCTGAACACCACCCCCAGGGCACTGACAGTTCTCTGGCTCTCTGAAAACCACTGTGGACAAAACATTAATAACTGTGGAGGAGGGAACATTCCTGCATGGGGAAGGAGATGGATTAGATGGCCCACTAGGTCTTTTCCATCTCCCCACTCTGTAATAAAGCAAAACCCAAGCACATGCTGAATTACAGGGCCATAATTTCATCTCCAGGCTCCAGGGACCTACAAGCCACCCCAAACTTCCCTCCTGTTGTTTATAATGTCACCCAAACCCCCCTGATGGAATTACTGTGTTGTAATTCACTGCTGTTTGTGAGGCTTCTCATACTCATCCTTATGTCCTGTGTGACAGAACAACAAATCAATAAAGAGGAGATGGGAACAACTACAGAGAGGGGAAAATGGGCTGTGCTGAGGAAGCACAGCATGTTTCTGGAAAGCCAGAAATACAGGAGGGGGTTTTGGGGTCAGTCAGTGCTTCCTATTCACCAAAATGATGAAATATTTTACTTCTGCCTTTTTCTTTTACTGAAAAAAGGTAGTCAGGGTGAGAGCACAGGAAATAAATGACATTTTGAGATCAATTCCATCACCCTGCAGCCACCAGTCTTCCAAGCAGACTGCCAGGCATCAGGGCACCTCTTCTGCCTCTGCCAGGCATTGAGTCCTGGTCACATTCTCCTTCAGCCTCTTCTGCAACTTTTCAAAGCTGCAGCAAAGCAGGAAAAAAGCAAAAGTGGGCACAAATATCTGGCACAGCCCCTGGGCATGGCACCTCAACCTTACCTGCTCTGCTGGGACTCCCAGTTCTGCCAGGGCTGACTCAAAAAACCTCTTTGCTGGCTTCCCCACCACCTCAGCCTGGATATCACAAGCATACTGGAGGGAAAAAAGAGAGAGAGAAACACAAAAAATGCTGATTGGAATAGGATTTGTTCAACTCCATAACTCCAGTTATAAAACTTTTGTGATTATTGATTTTTGCCCTTAAATAACACAATGGATTAGCAGGTGAAGGTGAAGATCAGAGAATTTGGATAAAGTTTTCTGGAAGGAGAGAAAATGCTCTTGAAACGCCTCAAGGTACAAATCTTTCACATTTTCCATCATTGAGTAATCTTCAAACTCAGTTCCAGTACTGTTCATTTTGTTAGGAGCATCACTCTTAGAGATGTAACAAATATTCTTTATATAAAACTATCAAAAGTACTGAAGGGCCTTAAAAGATATAGAGGATTTCTTCAACCAGCTGGCATGATTTTAATGATCCAAGTGAAAAATAGAGTTTCAAATTCGGGTTTTGAAAAGTTACACTTGAAAAAGCAGATTTTACAAGTTACATTTTCCTGCAACTAAGTATCAGTGCTACACTGAAAAAAATTGTTTCTTGCTTGTTCCTAGACAAAAGCCTAACAGCTAACATGGACCTTCAGGTTTTCCTGGGTATCTTGCACACAATATTGCACTTTTTTCTTGTCTGACTCCTCCTTTCAAGGGCCTCACTTGCAATAAGGGTACCACAACAGAAGAAGTTCATGGTTTAAGTAAAACAAATTTAAACCAAAAAAAAGAGAACAAAGGCAGAAAAGAAATTAATCCACCCATCTTCAGAATGCAGCAAATGAGTTTCAATGTGTGGAAACTCCCTCCACCAAGGTGAGTAATTACAGAGGATGACCCATATTGATGCCAGTTACTCTTTTAACAAGGTGCACAGGGTGGGTAAGCACAATTCCAGCTATAAAATACCTCCAGTGCCTTCATATATGCTCCAACATCAAGTTTCAGCCCATCGGTTTCTTTATAGTAGCGTCTGGAAATGAAAGTGATAAAGTTCCCATGAAATGAAAATGCTGGCAGTTAAAGACAAAGAAACCACATTTTATTATTTCTGGATCTTTATGGATGTCCATATGGCTGCATAAAAAGTCAAGTAATCAGAAAATCCCAGGCCAGGTCTAACACCAGGAGTTAAGGGAAGGACAGGCGCAGGACCGTGCAATGCTCAGGCAAAGGATCCCAGCTGCCCATCTGGGAACAACCTCACTGGTTCAGAAGGATTTCAGTGGACTTAGACCAGGATGGGCTGGGCTGTGCATTATTGCACAGTGACACAGAGCCCTGGCAGGTAAAAGGTGAGGGCTGGCCCCACCCAGCAGCTGTGAGCCCTCCCCAGTGTGTCTGCAAGGAGACCCCAGACAGGACCATCACTGCTGTCTCAGCCTCCCACACCAGGAAACCCTGGTTAGAAGGACTAAAAGCCCTCAAAGCTGAATTTTGTTCCTTCTTAAAATGCTCCCATGGCCATGAAGCTCATGGAATTAGACGGTGTCTTCAGAGAGTGTAGCCATGATATTTTCTGAAAAATCCTTTCCTTAGGATTTTTCTCTCCTGAGAAGCTGAGAGGCCTCAGGAACAAAATGTAAACAATGGTTATCTGCTGCTGTGGAATGCAACAGGTGCATCTGTGATTGGTCTCGTGGTTGTTTCTAATTAATGGCCAATCACAGCCCAGCTGGCTCGGACTGTCTCGGTCAGTCACAAGATTTTATTATCATTTCCATTCCTTTTCTATTCTTAGCTAGCCTTCTGATGAAATTCTTTCTTCTACTCTTTCAGTATAGTTTTAATATAATAGATATCATAAAATAATAAATCAAGCCTTCTGAAACATGGAGTCAACATTCTCATCTCTTCCCTCATCCTAAGACCCCTGTGAACAGCACCACAAGAGAGTTTTTCTGGAACAGCAATTCACATTCTTGCAGGTCTTCCAAGCTCTGGGCAGAGCAAAGACAGGTTTCTGTATGACAGGAAAAAAGGTAGGATGAGCAGTCAGCTAAGATTTTATGCCTTATCCTTCTGCCATTTTCGATTATTCAGCATAGCCTTCCTTTAAAATGACCACTTGACCTTTGCTGGAACAGCCATTAACCTTCCATAGTCTGGCGTAAACAGCTTAATTTTCTGACAGTGGCATGACAGAAGAAATTACAAAGCCAATTCCCACTCTCAGCCCAAAACAGATGCTAAATGTAAATCACTCCATTTCCAAGAGCAGGGCATTCTGCTTCAGTGCCTCTGACACTTTTGTTTTCTATGGAATGAACAAGAACTTCTACCAAAACCAACCTTACTGGCCCAGGGCAGGCACCTTGCTAAGGCCCTCCCAGCTGTGCTGGTTCTGCAGGTTGAAAATGAAGCTGGGTTTTGTAGATGGCCCTTTGCATCCATGAGGCTTCTCCAGTCAGGAGAACAGTTCTTATAATTTATAATCTCCCTCCTTTGAGTCAGAGAACTCACCAGAGAACTTGTATTCACATCACCTCAATGATCAGCCATTAAAAGGCAATATGCTCTTGGTTAAAACTGAGCTCTGAATATCCCAAAATCTTTATTTTCTAACAAAAAAGAGTAATTCAAAGAAGTAATAAAAAGAGCTGTTTCTATCAATGAATGACCAAATAAATACTTTTTACATGCACAGGGTACAAAGAATTTTTGTATTGGTGACAATACAGTTCCTAAGAAAAGAGTGACTCTACATTTAATTTTGAAATATGGTATTACATAACACAAAATTGGATTATTTTATGTACATTAGCCAGTCTCCTGTTGGATCAACATTTTCTCCTCATCCTTCTGAGAAACAGTAAGGATTTTTCAGCTCTGTTGGAGGATTAGAGTGTCGGGTAAGGCAGCACAATGAATTTAACTGCTCCTTCCCACTGATAAGTTCTGCCCAGCTGGATCAATAACCCACAAACTAAGAAGGGTTTCATGCCCATTACAGTCTATTGAACCACTGAGCAAAGTTGTCACTGCACTTTCCCCAAGATAAACATGCACAGTCTCTTTTAAACCCATGCATCACACAACAGATAAGAATAACTCCTCTTGCTCCTGTTGGGATTTGTCATTATTAAGCAGGAATTAATAATGTCCTGTTTAAAATCTCAGAATACATCTAAATTAATTATTTTCAGGAAAACATTCCAACTCCCTGACTGAATTTTTTCCTGTGTGTGAAAACAGGAGGTCAAAATTTACCCTTAATGTGCAGTGAGTAATTAAAAATGCTGCCTGACATTAAAACTACCAAAACAATTGATCTGCCATTTCAAAAGCATCAAACGGCATCAAAAACCTACACTGGGAAAACTTTGTGTTTCTTTCACTATGAAAAATAATTTATATTCAGCTCAGATAGGAACTACAGTGGCTACAGGCAGCAGTTAAACCAACAGTTCTCACCTCTGAGATACTAAATACTCACTCACTTGGGGGTCACACAGATCAAAATCCAAACTCTCCGTGATTCCTATGAGGCTTTGAGGCTCTCTTGAAGCACCACAAATCCTCTTTGACAGGCACCTGATCAGATCAGGCCTCAGCCCAGGCACACAGACTAAAAACTGAAATGCTGGTACTGGGAGTGCCCACACTGATTTCTGGCCTCCATTAAAGATATTATTAAAAAATGAAGAGACTTGAGGAAAAACCAGAGCTTAACTCACCCTTTTCCAAGGGAGATCAAAACAGGCTTCTCCATCCCAATGAGAAGTCGGAAAGCCTCGTTCAGGTTTGCGTAGGTGAAGTTTTCTGCTGCATCTCCAAGAACCACACAGTTTGGGTTTGTCTTATCAATCTCAGCAAATTCAGGGACAAGATCTACAGAAGGAGGCAAAAACCAAAAAACATCACAAATCTCTCACTGTGGATTCTTTGCTTCTTTTTTCTGCTAAGGTCAGGATTAAGTGTGTGAGATGGTATTTCTTGTTGGGACTCAGATGTTTGTTAGTTCTTATCTATGTTACAGTCTCACAAACTCCGAGTTCTACAGCAGTTCACTGTAACAAACTAAAAATGGAGCCCCATCTCTCTCTCTACAAGGCCTTTTAAGGATAAACTGTCTAATTAAGAAACAACACTTAAATTATTTTTATTTTTAGCCCAATAACCAACCTCCCATGCCCTCAATGTGGACTTTTTAATCCAATTACACAAAACCACCCAAACCCATGGAGAACAAGGTGAAGAAGAAGGACCAGCCTCCACCCTAAAACCTCCATCTTGCCTTATAAATATTACTATACTCTAAAACCTTAAACTTTGAGTTTTCCACCCTGCGACATTACACACTTCTAATCAAACTCCACACCCACAATCCTGTCGCTGTCATATTTTATGAAAAATTCCTTTGCCAGGATTTCTTCTCCTGGGAGGATGGGAAGCTTCAGTTTCTCCATGTTTTGCTCCTCTGGAATGTGATTTGGACAACTGTTTACCCAGCATGTGAATTGTTTTTAATTAATGGCCAATCACAGCCAGCTGTGTCAGACTCTGAGTCTGTCACGGGTCTTTTATTATCATTCTTGTTTAACCTTCTGATGTCTCCCTTCTCTTTCTTTAGTATAGTTTTAGTATATATTTTTCTTTTAATATAATATGATATCATAAAATAATAAATCAGCCTTCTAAGAACTTGGAGTCAATTCTCATCTCTTACCTCATTCTGGGACCCACAACAACACTGCAACAATTAATAACCACAACTGGTGACCGCCAACAATTGGTGTCCCTGAATGAGTGACATCCCAACACAATCCCAGTTCCATCATTCCATTTTGGAAGCCTTCTCCACAGCCTCAGGTCAATGCAGTGCTCTCTTGGGGGTCAGTGCCTGTCAGCACAGAAAGTCTGAAATTCTCAGCACCCAGGGTTCCAACACCTCATCATTTCAGATCCCATGGAAGTGACTGTGGTGGTGTTCGCAGGGGTCCCAGGATGAGGGGAGAGATGAGAATCTTGACTCCATGTTTCAGAAGGCTGATTTATTATTTTATGATATATATTATATTAAAAGAAAATTATATACTAAAACTATACTAAAAGAAAAGAGAAAGGAGACATAAGAAGGCGGGCAAAGGAAAGGATCAACACAGGTGGCTGTCATTGGTCATCAAGTAAAAACAATTCTCATGCTGGGTAAACAATTCTCCAAATCACATTCCAAAGCAGCAAAACATGGAGAAGCTGAAGTTTCTCAGGAAAAAGATCCTGGCAAAAGGATTTTTCATAAAATATGTCGGTGACAAGCGACAAACCCCCAGATTCATGCTTCCCATCACTCATGACAACACATGAAAAAACAAATAAATCTCAGTCTGAACCAACTCTTTGTACACCTACTCATCTACCCCAAAACAAAGAGGAAAACAGAGCACTTTCTCCCTCCCCGTGTCCCCAGGGCTGTCCCACCGTGGTGCACCAGCAGGTGTGGCCTCAGGCCGCGCTCCCTCAGGAGGTGACAGGCGGCCGGGGCCGGCGCTGTCACCTGGGCCACCGAGACGTCGAAGCCCAGGGCCCGCAGCTTCCTCACAAAGCTCTCCCGGGTCGCCTGCGTTTCGTTGGTGCAGAGCTGCAGCTTCAGCCCAGAGGCTTTGATCCTGTGGAGGGAAGGCAGCAGAGGGGGTAAGGAGATGAAGGAAATGAGACAAGAGTCACTCTCAAGGGAAATATAGGTTGGATATTAGGAAAAAGTTTTTTAC
>NW_005054369.1:1443668-1457449 GCF_000277835.1 Geospiza fortis | reverse complement strand
GTGGAGTCACCATCCCTGGATGTGTCTGGGAAGTTTTTGACTTTCCTGGTTTGCCCAGAGCCACAGAGAGATGATTTCTTGTTGAAGAGTTTTTTTGCAGGTTGAGGAGTTTTTGCAGGACAATGGCCATATTCAGCCGATGCACAATCCAGCCTGCTTGTACTAATGGACAATGGACACGTTCACAAACAATGAATAATGGACATACTCAGAAATGGGGTTGGTATATCCTTGAAAAAGATACAAGAAGAAGAGTTGTTAAGACTCAGCAAGTTTGTCAGCAAGCTTGGGAAAGTAAGAAAAAAGTGAGCCATGGGTGGGCCAGACAACCACAGCAAGACATGTGAAAAATTAGCTGATCCAATCAGCATTCTAAATTAGACGTGTGAACAGCTAGCATTAACCAATCATGTATCAGCTAGAGACAAGTGGACAGTAAAGACTTATTATAAATATAGCCCTTTTAGGGATAATAAATTTGGCTTCACTGGATCATATTGGTTATGGTGTGATGTCCCTGAACCTCCACAGCCCACAATTTCTACTCCCAGGAGAAGGGTATCATCCCTGGGTGTGTTTAACAAAGCCTGGATGTGGCACTGGGTACCAGGGTTTAGTTGAGGTGTTGGGGTTGGGTTGGACTTGATGATCTTGAAGGTCTCTTCCAACCTGGTCATTCTGTGAATTCTGCTAAAAAGGTTGAGATGATATTCCAAACCAGGAGCAGGATCCTCTGCTGGGACCAGATGCACCCGAAATCCTGACTCTGGGCACTGCAGCTGCCAGTTAGTTCAGTGATGTTTTATCAACACTGGGGTGGATCCAGTCACATTTATCATTAAATCTCTCCTAAAACACCTGTGCTGTTACTTGGTGGATCATCCTGAAAAATCTGGCACTTTATCTGATTCATTAATAAATGTTTACAGGCAATTGGCATCTCAGGGGAAGAAAACAGCCACGAGTGTCCAGAGCCAAGGACATGGCTCCTGTGGACTGGCACTCTGCAAAAGTTGTGTTGTTGCCCCATTCCTGCAGTGTCCAAGGCCAGGCTGGGCAGGGCTTGGAGCAACCTGGGATAGTGGAAGGTGTCCCTGCCATGGCAGGGGTGGAATGGGGTCTGTAAGGTCCCCTCCAGCCCAAACCATTCTGTGAATCACCTGCAAGCCCTCTGCCTCTGAGCAGCTTTGTTTCCCAAGCTGGGAACCTGCTGCTGTGCATGTCCCCAAAAAGCCTCTTCCCCAAGGATGAGCTGTCAGCTGTTTGGAGAGCCAATGTACTTCAAAGTGGCCATAGAAAATCAGAAGGACTGAAAATGTACCACAGTTAATAAAAATTAAACATTTGCCTAAGGGACTTTCACTCAGCTCCTCTAATACATGAAAATGCCTAGTTTTTGTCGGTTTTCATGTGAATTTGTGCAAAATCATCTTTGAGGACCTCAGCACATGCAGATTCAGATTCTTAGGTAAGTCTGGAACCAGGCTTATAAATTTTTATAAAAATATTATGACTGTTCTTTGTATTAAAACGAAAAAGGACTTTTCTACTAAGGAAGTCCCTGCACTGATTCTCAAGATAACAAAACACACTGGGTCCATTTTGTAGGGAAGATCATCTCAGTTGGTTGGTGCAAACACCAAAGCCACCTCAAGACAACAGATCTGATGATGAACTTTCCATCAAAGGATTCTTGGAAATCTGGTCCTGACCCAGAGAGCCCCTTCTGCTCATATAAACTACACACCAGTGTCTTCTTTAATAATGCTGGTGATTCATTTCTTTCTTATTATTTGTCTTTCCTAATCATAGATATGTGAATTATCAATTACACTTAGTGGTTAATTGCCCTTCATAAAGATAGCTTTTCTCTTTTAAATTAGGCAGTTAATATATTGTAACTAATAGCATCCACTTGTACATTATAAATATATCTTCATTGATTGGAGCACTGAATGTGAGATTCACTCTCAAGTTAATGAAGCAATTGAGTGAAGAAGTGCAGGGTGTACCCAGGGAATAATTATTGTTAATGAATTATGATGTGACCTTCTCAGAACAATGAACAATTGGTGTGACAGTGGGATGACAATATTCCACATCTGTTATTTGAGACATGGTTTCAGCTGGAGTTAAAAAGCAAAGCAGTGTAATTTGGATATACAACAAACTTTAATAGAGTGTGCCATGGATGAAAAAAAAAATATTCTAAATGCAAAGCCTCCCTGCACACTCTTTGGGAAAAAATCCCATGATTCACAACTGCCTGGAAGCAGACATTTGTTGAATTAGAATCTGCTTTTTCTCTTCCTAAAGGTCAACGTAATGAATCCAGGGACAACATCAACCACAGACCTCTGCAGACAAAGCAGCACCCTCACAGGTCAGCTCAGTGAAAGCACAGATTCAGTTATCCTGTACTACAAACTTCACTTCTTTCTCAGCACTTTGGATGGAAACCAGAGTGACACTTCTGAAAGGACTGAGAAAAGCAGGAGGAGTCTGGACACATCCCAGACTGCTTCATGCCTTCGTGGCCACCAGCAATTCCCACCCCAACAAATGAGCTCAGGCAATGCTCAGGATTGGGTCTGCAAAGAGTCAGGCCAAACTGGACCAAAAAAAATAGGAGTCCTCTGGTGACACATGAAAAGGACTTTTAAAAATATCCTGGAACACTAAATGAAACAAAAACCCACAAAACTCTAGAAAATACTTATTTTTACAAAAATACCTTTCCAATGAAAAGTCACCTTTTCCTTCCCAATTAGCATGAAAAGAGCCCTGTAAACTCTGCCAAATCCTGCACAGAACAGTCACACTCACCTGCACATTCAGTACCACACACACTGGGATGAATCCATCCCTGGATGCTCAGCACAGGGATGGTGAGCAGAGCCTGCAGGCCAGCAAACAACTGCTAACTCACAGCTTCAATAATTAGGGAGAGCTTTTACCAACAGCTCTGCATTGGGAAAAACCTGCTTCCAACCATGTTTACAGCAGAACTCTCCTTCAGTTTCCCTGGCCTGGCAGGTTTTGAACGTGGAGGGACTAGAAGAAGTGGCTTGAAGGTCTGTGTCTCACAGGTGTGATGCTGTGCTCAGTGAGCCTACAGGGCTGCAGAGCTTCAAGGGAAACCTCCAGCCTCTGAACTGACCCACTCTCACACTCCCAGCAAAGCAAGGCAAGGCACTGCAATTTCCACTGCTGGCAAGTGTGGGGATGTCAGGAGAAGAATAAAGAACAAGATTTGTAATGTGATGTCTTATGAGATAAAGAGCAAGGGATTAGGTACCTGCAAGAGCAGAAGAATGAGGCAGCAGGAGATGAAATACACGACACACGTTTTATCGAGATCTCAGAGTATTACAGATTTATCAGCAGGTCCATTACAGAAGCACAGGCACACCCAGGAAACCCAGTCAATCAGGCCTTCAGCTGACTTCCACACCTCGTGGCTGTGATAAAGATCCCACTCAAACAGCAGGAAAATCAATGCTGATTAGGGCAGTGGACAGGCAGCACTGCTGCCCATGCTGCAGGGACCCAGCATGGCCCAGGTACCTGTGGGCATCCCCAGGCTGCCTCTCCCTCCCTCTTTGGGGCCATCAGCAGGCTCAGCATCAGACAAACCCACTTTTTCCACCAAATCCACTCAATTTCCAACATCACTGCTCACACCACTCCTAATGCCCAAGAGCAAGAGCAGGGGAGCTTCACCTGAATGAGGCAGAGCAGCTCCTGACCCTCCAGGCTGTGACAAATGCCAAACTCAGCTAAAGTGGCAAAAAAATGGTCAGAGCCCTTCTCAGAGGGGATGGCAGAGCAGAGATGGCAGCAGGGAGCAGGTGCAGAGGCCACTGTCCCCTCCAGCTGTGTGTCACTGCTGCCAGTGCCTGCTCTGCCAGGGAGCTGCCACAGCACACAGACAATGAAGGAAAAAGTCACAAAAAAACCCCAACTTCCAAGCCCCAAATTAAAAGCAGACAGGTGAGCACTGAGCTACCACAGCAGCCTACCAGAGGAAGGATTTAAGCCCCCTCCAGATCCAAACAAGCACTTGGCCACCCAAATGATCCCCAAATCTACACCTGGGGCACCCACCCAGCCTGAGCACCTGCCCAGGGGAGAAGTGCATGTGAGGGGTTTAATTGCAGCCCTGAGCTGCCCCTGGAGCCTGAGCAGCTCTGTGAACTGACCTTTACCTCGTTCAGCTGGAGCAGGACACGGGGCTGAGTGACAATGTCCCCCAGTGCAATTACCATGCGTCAGATGAGCCGGTCCCTTACAAATCACCTCGAACTTTACACATCTGCTGGCTGTCAGCATCTGCCAGGCTCACTCACCCGAAAATAATGAAAAAAACTCTCATTATTGCTCCATAACAGGTAAAGTGTTAGGACAATTATTGGACATCCTCACTGACCTTGTGCAGACTTAGCCAGGCGCCCTTGCCAACCTTTATGGGCAGCCTTTGGGCACATAAAACACAAAATCTGTTCTTTCAGGTGATGGAAAGGTTGTGACACCCGTAGGAAAAGCAATGGTCCTGGAATCCAGACTGGGAATCATCAAACTTAAATTCACATTATCCTGCACATGGCTGGAGCAACTCAAAAAAAAAGGTAAAAGGCTAAACTTCAGATTTCCCATCTCTTCCCACTGTCTTTTGCAGTGAAGATTTTTCCTAAGATGGGAATAGGGGGAAAGTGCAGCCCACAGCCAGAGGTCCTGTGCAGATGGGCAGTGGGGCAGAAAGCAAAACCCTGGAACAGGCAACAAACCTGAGCTTGGAGACTGTCCAACAAAAACTTCAAAGGGGTTTGGAAATGTGCTACAAGAGATTTGCAGAATTGGCTTTTTATCCTGCTTTTGGTTTTTCAGAATTCTTTGGGTTTTTTGGTTTTTTTTGGTTTTTTTTTTTTTTAATTTAAAAGAAAGCATGCCGAGCACTTTTGCTATTTGACTCTTTTGCATCAGTGGACAAATATGAGTGTGCTTCAGTGTAAACCTTCCAGCACTCTGATACCTTGTCTGAAACACAGGGAATCAACAGCACCTGCAACCAAACCACAAAGTAAAAGCAGGACTGGGCAGGGTTAATGTCAGTGCACTCTGCAAGGGCCAGGGTGCTGGTGGCTCCAGGTAAAACCTCTCCTGATCTTGAAGGTTTTTCCCAGGAGAACCTCCCTGGGAGCATCACACACACCAGAGGATCCAAAAGGCTTTTCTGGCTCAGCACTGGCTCAGAGCAATAATTCCTTCTGGGATCCAGCTGTGGAAATGCCTGGTGGGAGCAGTGCACATTGGCTCTGCTTAAAAAGTGTCTTTTTGGCAAAAATGTGCTGTATTTTCTCTGCAAATCTGTATTCCTGCCACTCCAGCAAAGTCATTATTTCAGAAGCCTGAAGGAGGCCATAAGTGCCTTTGCCCATCCTTACATGGTACAAACCTCTCCCAGCCCCATGGAAACACTGAATGCCCTGGTGTTTTTTAACCTGGTGGGTGCAATGGAATCAGAGAACTGTGGATAAAACGCCAGGATTCTCCTTCTCTCTCCCAGTGCCCAAAACTTTCTGTTTCTCTGATTTCTGCCACCACAGCACATCCAAACTGCTTCAGTCTCGCTGTCACATCTCTGATGCCACTTTTGCCCCCTGACCTCCTGGTGTTTCCCTTCACTGATGTCCTGTCATGGTTCCTGAGTACAGCCAGGCTCATTAAAGCCCTGGTTCTCTGGGAATCCAACTTTCTGCTCCACGTAGCCCTGACAAATCCTTACACGTGGCACTTTTTGGCCCCAGTCCCTCCTGCATTCCTGAAACTCATCTCTACATCTGCCATCTCCCCAGCACAATTTCCTCTCCAGCCCCAGATGGCTCACCTCCCCCCTAAATATAGAAGGGGATAATTTGGAGGCAATCCAAAGGAGGGATTGCAAAAGGGATTAAAAAATAGGAGGGCATTACCTTTGCACATGAATAAAAGCAGATTAATGGGCACACATGAAGGAGCCACAAGAAGAGGCCAATGTTACTTAAGGGTGGGCAAGGGTGACAAAAGGAAGAGTACAGTTTCAAGAGTAAAAACTCTGGAAACACCGCTTTGAGAGAGTGTTTGACAGTAAAAACTGGGAAAAAAAATCACTAAATTGTAGCTCAAAGCAAACTTTAAACACCCACCAACGCCTTTATTTAGGTGTTTTGATAATTTAGAATTTTTCAGAGGTAGAAAGAAACCCTGGAAGTTTTAACTGGAAATCCTGGAAGTTTTAACACTGAAACAAACACAAAGTCCATCTTGTCCTGAATTCTCTACAAAGGCCATTGAATACAGCTGGATACCAGAATTACTGCACAAATTACCCAACCCCATAAATCATAATCCACCTCCCTGAACAGCAGGGAAGACAAGAGATTTGTAGGCAGCAATATGCCACAACAGTAAAATCTAGAATTCAGTATTTAATAAAAATAACACATGCTTCTGAAAGGAACTTGCAGAAAGGAAGCACAAAGCAGAATACAAGAAAAATCTCTCCGGTCCATTAAGTTCAATAACAAGATGCATTTAAGGCTGCAGATTACCAAATCAGCTTAATGTATTACACCTAAAAGACTTTAACCACACTGCAAATGGTTCAATAAGTAAACTCTGGCAGACCTTAAATAGCTGGTAAATCTCCACTTTGGGAGCTGCCAAGAAAAAAAATCAGATTTTTGGGGATTCAGTCTGGGATATATTTATTTGCATTAAGCAAAATATTTTTATGGACAACACAGTGAATGATAGCCCCACAGCTTTTATTCTGTGCAAAACAGGGGGGTACATGATCTTTAAGGTTGCTTCCAACCCAAACTATTCTATGAAGCTGCTAATTACTCCATTAAAAATTCACTCAAAAACAAGTTATCTTTGACAGGGCTGAACTCTCACTTAGTACACAAAGAGCACCTGTTTGTAAAGAAGGAATTCTGTTTCTGAGACCCTGAAGGTTAAGGATGTACAAACTCCAAGAATACAAGCACTTACTCATGCACTTTGTGCACAACGCAGGTGAGCACCCACAACTTCAGGGACACAAATCTTTATGAAGAAATAATGAACATTGCTGACTAGGAAAGCAAATAAGGGTTAGGAACAGCCACTGCTCTCTGAAAACTGAGACCACAGCTAATGTTACAGACTGGAGTGCAGCTGAGGATCAGTTCCTGGATCCCCTTCTGGCTCTGCCAGGGAACAACAACATGACAATACAGAATGGTTCATTTTTTGTGTGTCTGCAGCTTCAGGAGGGCAGTGACACCTGGGGCACTGGGTTCCTTTGGGTAGAAAGTGCAGAGAGAGCCAAGTACAAAAATTAACAGACATTTACACAAGGGTCTGTATACTTTATTTGAAGGTCTCTTTCCAGGAGGAACAACTCCTTTTCTATCAAATGTCCTGAAGGCACAGCAAGCCTTGGAGCTCTGAACATCTGCACAGCCCGTGCTAAGCCACATTATCTGCTGTGACAACAATGATTTCCTACTCCTCCCGGCACACACACTTCCAAAAGGCTCTTTGTGAGCTCCCAACTCCTCTGAACCCCCACACCCTGAATTGCTTTACAGTCCCAGTTCCATTTGTTCTCCTCACAATCTCCTTCTTGTTAGACTCTCCAGGTATTTTATTTTAGCAGGAGTGTCCAGCTGCTCCCCAGCCTCCCTGCTCCCCAGATTTCCGCTGTCCCTTTTCAAGGGCTCTGTGGAAAGCTGTGCTAACAGATGCACCAGCCCAGCCCAACAACAGGATGTTGTAAACCTCCAACTCCTGTGTGCTTTTCATATGGATATGCTAATGGACACACTATCAGCACGCAGCCGTAAATGCAAATGCCAGAGCACAGGCTGAGCATCTTTTATGGGTGTTTAACCACCTTCTGTCTTGTAAGGGAGCAGCTCCCTGCTATTTGGAAGATAAAAAGCAGCTAGCTCACCTCGTGTCAATGCTGTGTAAATCGATTAGGACAATAACAGCACGGCACGGAGGCTCTGTTAGGGCTGGCTCCAGGAGAAGCCTTTAAGTCACCGATGGCCCTTCTGATCTTACCCATGGGCTTTCTGATCTGCTCCAAAGCATCTGCCAGGGAACTGCACACGCTGGGAAGAGATGGGTGGGGTTTATGTAACTTTTTCAAAACAACAACAAAGATACGCCACAGTAAGTTAAACCATCAAGAAACATTGTGTCTTAAAAGTTTTGAAGGGATAAATTATCTTATCGAGCCACTTTTGGCTTTTTTAGCCATCCACTGCTCTAATATCCCCACCTAAAGATAACAACAGCAGTCCCTGGAGAATTTAGAGACATTCCTGGCTCCAGGGGTGCCAAGGACCCGGATTCACCTTATCCCTTGAGCACAGGACACAAGCTCAGCTCAACAAACACTCCTGTGATTCACTTCCTCAGCCTCCAACTCATCAACCCCCTCTCAGTGCACAATGAATCCTTCAGTATTTCACAGGTGAGATGTATCAGGGCTGCAGGTACACCAGCAATAAACAAAGCAATCCCAGCTGTTAACAGTGTTTCACCACAGGTTATACCAATTATTGATGCCTTGCTCAGGAGGGTCTCTACAGCACTGAATGTCACCTTGCTCAGCGTGTTCCAGTGTCCAACAGCTTCTCTGGCCATGTTTCTGCTCCATCTGACTGTACTGTTGGCTAAAAACAAACAAACAAGAGGGAAGCAGCCATCACAAATAGAAACCAGGCCAAATTCTGCTGGCAGAAATTAGGCTGCTGCCCTCACAAACACTAACTCACATAACTGCACAGCAGAATTCGGCTGAAAACAAGAGAAATAATGCAGAAAATGTAGTTTTAGGAGGTCAGGACAGCTTCAGTCACATGAAACCAATGACAAATTAGTATGTTTACTTATCATTTCTACTGGAGTGTATACTATATGTTGTTACACTAAGTTAATTGCTGTAATGGGGAGGTGATGTAGCAAGACAGTCTGAAAAGAACAGGTCAGCTGTCCTGATGTAAGAGTCCTTATCTGTACTCTGACTTATCAAAATGGGATTTGAGGTTTCTGTTGGACATATATATACACTAAAAGATGCTAGCTCCTTCAGCAGAGGACCACAGCAATTTGAATTAGTTATAAGTTCCTTACTATCTGCAATTATGGCTCTTTAATTGATTTTTAAAAAAGGAATTCATTAAAAAGAGCTCCTTTTAGCTTTGATCCATCTGCTTGAAACCACCCAGCTGTACTGTGACGCAGACACAAATATTAATGAGCAACTGGCAATAGGATAATGAGTCAATAAAGAGTTTAAATGGTGTGAGCCAGAACAATTACTAACCTAATAGGCAGATAAATAAGGCTACTTGACTTTACCCAAGGAAAATGATTATTCTTCACCACTTACATTGAATGACCTGAACAAAGTGGTCTGGTGGGGTTTTTTTTCCCCTTCCTGGCATTTTTCCATTCTGCTGTTCCCAGCTCCCACAGCTATGAACACTGCTCACCAAATCCTGCCCAAAGGAGATCAGCTCACCCTGGACAGCATTCCAGAGCCTTTTGCTGCATTGCATCTCTAAACTCTTCCCAAAGACTCCTGCAGCCCTTCCAGACAGGCAGACAGGTCAGATTAGCTGCTGAGGGCTTCCTGTGACTAACAGGCAAAAAGGGCTTAGACATTCCCAGGATTTCCAGAGAAAATTTTCCTACATTCAGCCCAAGGCCAGAGTTTTACTGCTGTTTCATCAGCATATTTCTGACATTACTTTAAGTTAGAATGCAGTTTAAGTTGCCTCTACACAGGAGGTTTCAGCAAATGCAGTGACAAAGGTTATTTAATAAACAGCCTGCAACACGACAAAAGATGAAGTTTAAAATTTAGGAGCAAAAAAACAATGTCAAAAGCATCTGGTGAACCACAACACAGGTATTATTGAACATGTCCTGGTTTCTAAAGGAATGATCTGATCTCTGACAGCATTTATGCAGTTGTTGTTATTTGTGCTTGGTTTGGCTGTGCCTGGAGGCCTTGGCTATGATCTGGGCTGTGCTCTGCACATGCACAATCCCCTGAAAGAAACACATGCCACAGGATTTCAACACAAACAACTTCTCCCTCTGCCTAGTTTTCATTGAATTTCCTGGGAATGCTGCTCTCCCCTTGGCTGTCCTGGAACCGTGCAGCTTCTCCTGGTCAGGTGAGCACCAAAAACCAGCCAAGAGCCTCAATAAGGCTTTAACTTACTTCAAATATTGCTCTCTGACAGCACTGGGAACTCTGATCCATCTGATAACATCTTCTGTGCATCCTACGTGTGTTTCAAGAATTATGAACAAACACATAATTATGGGGGGAAAAAAAAGCAAGTGGAAAAAGAGTTCTGTTATTACCACTTCATTTGGATGCTCTCCACTTCTGCCTTTCCACGGTGGTTCCAGCAACATTCAGGCACATATTTAACTAACCTCATATCAGTAATTATACTGAATTCAATATTTCTTCCTGCATGTTTTCCTACTCAATAATGCACTCATCCCAATTGTGTCTGTGCTGAGTGGCCCCAGAGGGCAGAAGCTGCAGAGGTTCTCACCAAGCAGAGTTGTCAGTGTTTCACAGGGGTTCAGAATTTAGACATTTGAAACATTACAAGGGGGGTACATACAGCAGCACAGAATCACAGAACGGTTTGGAAGGAACACTGAAGTTCCAATCTCCTGAAATGGACAAGGACACATTCCACTACCCCAGGCTGCTCCAAGCCCCATCCAGCACCTGCCAGGTGAAACAGATCTGGACTTTCCACAGCGGGTGAATGAAACATCACAGAGTGCCAAAAGGCTCTTCCAGAAATTCACAACCACACAATCAATACCTGTCTTTAAACAAAGCTGTCCCTGTGGCCACTGCTCTCCCCTGGCCCCATCCTGCTCCCCTGGTCAAGCAGGGCCAATATAGACACACTGGCAAGTCAACCTAATTAACTCAAGTTAGTTAAGTTAAAGTTACTTAGCTCCTATTACCTGGACAGCATCACCCAGCTAAAAGTGAAGGAATTCCCTACCTGTGGGCACTGGAAGTAACTCAACAAAGACCACACTTCGCTTTTGAGTCACTTCCAAGCTGGGCAATCATTAACCCCAGCACAGAAACTCTCCACTGCAGGGTTGCAAGTTCCAGCTAATTTGACAGCAGAGTTAATCAACTGACAGACACACCAGCGTGGGTAATACCTGAAAAATGATTACCAGGGACAGTGGTGGATCTCCTGCACACTGCCGGCTCCTGCCACCCGTGCGGTGACACCAGCACACACAGGAGGCTGCGCCCGCCGCACCGCCCCAGGCTCTCCTCCCCATCAGCCCAGGCTGTGCGGGCTCCCTTCCCTAAAATAGCCCCCAAAAGCACCACGCTGCCCCCGAAAGCTCCCGATTCCCGTGCGGCACTCACACAGCACAGCGGGGGCTGGACTCACGCCATCCCAGGCTGTGACCGCGCTGTGTCCCCGGCCCCGCGCTCTGTCCCCTCTCCCCGGCCGCCCCCGGGCCCCGCTCCGCCCCGAGCCCGCCCCGCCGCGCCGCCCGCCCGGGGCACAGCGCTGGAACGGCCGCTGCACCAGCCCTGGACGCGGTCAAGGCCAGGCTGGATGTGGAGCAACCTGCCCTAGTGGGTGGCATCACCACCCACGGCAGTGGAGTGAAATTAGATGATTTTTAACGCCCCTTCCAACCCAAACCTGTCCTAGCGGGTAGCATCACCACCCATGGCAGTGGAGCGAAATTAGATGATTTTTAACGCCCCTTCCAACCCAAACCTGTCCTAGCGGGTAACATCACCACCCATGGCAGTGGAGCGAAATTAGATGATTTTTAACGCCCCTTCCAACCCAAACCATTCTGTGGTTCATATGACAACCAAGAAAAAAAACCCCACTGAGTCATCGTGTAAAGAATTTTACAATCGCAGATAAGATGTTATCAGCTGTGTTCCAGCTTTACGGATAGTATTGTTCTCTCCCAAATATCTTCTCGTTGCTAATGTCATCAATAGCATGGCAGGACTCCCAGAATGTATAAGGAGCTGTGGTGGAATTATAGTCCATTTTGTTTTAAGGAAAGCAGAGGAGCCTTGGCAGCATTGATTTGCATCACCGCTTCTGGAACAGCCTCTGGCTTCTCCCTAAAGATAATATCTAAACTGTGAAATTCATTAAATAGACTCAGAAATGGATCAGGTTATTTAAAACAACATTACTAATGGCACAATATCTCAGCTGTCTGCAGCGATAGTGAACATTGTCTTGGATAGTGTTATCAGTGCAGGACACCCGCTATGAATATTGATCCACAGCTTGTTACAGCCATCACTTGCCGTCAGGACAGGTCAGGGTTGAAACCCACCTAGCATCAAAGCAATTTAAAGACAGCACTTGGGCTGAATTTTAATGCCTGAGCTGGGAAACGGACCAACTTCAGAGTGCTGGAACTAATCCACGAGTGCGTGCCCTTCCACATGCATGTGTGTAGGTTGTTGTGTACATACGTGTGAAACTGATGAGATTTGAAAACATCTTGTAGCTCACAGATTCATTTCAATGCTGCAAGTTACATTCTCAGCTCCTGCAGACCCAACATGGCTGTAGTATTTGTAGTCTCAAGTATACCAGATTTTTTTCCCGGTTCACCAGCTCCCACCTCTCCAAAACCAAGCTTTAGCCACCTGTAGCTTGTGATGTGAACTCCTCAGGTCTGAGCTCCCTTCTCTTCTACATTCCTGTGGTATTCTACCCCAGAGGCCAGTGCCAAATGGGCTCTTGGATAATTAACAGTAACAGTTACTTTTAATCACATCACCCTTGCACATCATCATCTCATCTTTTTGCTTTCCTCTTATCTTAAGGCCTATGCCAAGAATTATTTGTGAGCCCAATTCTGCTGAGGCTGAGACAGCGATGAAGAGGATGGCAGCACTCTGCATCTCTCCATTGGAACCGAAGCAGGTGGAGCAGCAGATTTCTACTGAGGGCTGCCTTCCCTGGCTAAAGGGTGCCTTTCCCCAATCTATCTGATGATTTGTGGCACCAAAAAACGCTGAAATGCCAAGGAGAGGCAAAAGCATCCCCCCGAACAGATACAGGTGTGCAGAAATACGCTGCAAGTGTGTTTTCAATAAGCAAGGCTGGCTAGAAGTGGTCGCAGGGCTGGTGCAGAGTGGGGAGGCTTGGCCTGATGTCACCTCCCCTGTCCCAGTTATAGAGCGAACAGACAATGTTTTCTCCCAAGACAAGGAGGGTTGGGTAGGGGGGGTTGCTCAGTGGGTAGGAGCTCCTCCAGCACAGGCAGGCCTCAGTTTCCCTGCCTACTAACAGGGAACCGTGTGAACACCACGGGACAGTTGCAGGAGTGGCCCAGAGTCTGAATTACACTGATCCCAAGCTGCTCCCAAATGAAAAGCTTCTCCTTTCTCCCTGAGGACCAGGCAGTAGCTTCACATCTCAAACAGCGGCTGCTGGCACAGGGAGCACTTGGAGCTTGGATCCTGCCAGTGCAGGAGAGAGATGCAAGAGCCATCCCTCCTCTCTGGGTCCCTCTGAACACGAGGCTCACCCCACTGGACCCGCACTGACCGGGAGAGCGGCAGGTGGCTCAGCGGAGGGTGAGGGGACAGGTGGGGACAGGTGCAGCCGGCAGCTCTCTGGGTCCCGGGAGACGCCATCTCCTGTCGGGCTGCCGGGTGCAGCCGCATCCCGGTTCCGGTG
>NW_005054369.1:1442454-1442778 GCF_000277835.1 Geospiza fortis | reverse complement strand
TGGGTAATTGCTCAGCCCGTCCCCACCGGAGGATGCCTTAGCTCCCGGTGATCGATATCCTATTACCGACTCCCGCCTATCTCCTCCCCGCAGCTTGCAGGTGCCCACTTCAAACCTCCTTCCCCCGGCCTGATCCTAATATTGTTCGATTAAAACTTACCTTTAATAGATGACATCTATCGATCTGGCCCTCGCAAATCTGAAACTCCATTAGTGCAGGGATGGGGAGGAGGGGGGGAGGGGATTTATTTCGCTTCAGAAGGGGACTTTAATAACTTCTTTTTTAATTGGTAAGAAATCCATATCGACGGCTCCCCCCTCCCC
>NW_005054369.1:1423454-1441773 GCF_000277835.1 Geospiza fortis | reverse complement strand
GGCGGGGCAGCCCCGGGAGCCAGGAGCGCACCTCAGCCCTTCTGACCCAGCGGGGAGCACCGTCATCACTTCTGCTGCTTGCGTGGCCATTTGAAGTGTAAGAAAGTTGATTTTTCCTAGGCGTCGAGGCAGCATGCTTAACTTTGACACACAGAGGAAAAAACCCCACTGTAACCACTGGATTTTATTAGCACCTTTGAGATGTAATTATAGGTGTTGGAGATGGGAAAAGTAACCCTCTTTACACATGCCTGACACTAATTCCCTGCAGATTCTTCTCCAAGTTCATTGTTAAGATGCTCCTCGTTGCTGTTCGGCTTGCCAGCACACGTCTGAAGCCTCGGGGGCTCGGGAGCTGTGGCACTCGTTAGCACTGCTGCGATCCCGATGCTGATGAGGGTGCAGGCGGCCGTGTCGAATCCCAGGGATGCTCGGCAGTGAAGACGTCCCCAGGCTCTGACTGTGCTCGTGGGACTCTGCTGAGCCGTGTTTGACCCACGTTTCCTTATCGTTTCTGAAAACTGCCAGTCACGTTCTTGACACCCTACCTGGAGGAGAGCTTCGTTTGGAAAGGTGCAGGAAAATGCAGCTCTGTGTCATCGGGAGACAAGAAGGAAAAATCTGCCTGGTCAGTGGGAAAGTGTTCAACTGCTGCTCATGTCCACGGCCTCTCTGCCTTTCTCTGCAGTTCAGTCCCAATGACTTCACAAGTTTTGGATAAGAAATCTAAAGATCATTCTTTTTGCAGAGACCAGTTGTTCTTGTAATAACACAGCATTAGTGCCAAATGAGGCAGAAAAGAAAACATAAATCAGAGAAAATGATTACATTATTCATTTCTTTAAAAATGGGACATTTGTGGTAGAAAGTAAGTAAAACAGAATTTCCAGCATGCTGAGACCTACTTTCCATAACAGAGAAACACATGCTTTTTCTGGTTTTGCTTTTTGGAGCATTTGTTAGAAGGAAAATCACATTTCATCTTCATCGTTACAAGCATCGGAATGAAAAGGAATTTTAGCTGGGGGCTCATCTGTCCCTGAATGGATGGGAAGTAATTGGTTTAAAAAAATCTGTCTCATGCAGTTTTACAAATTATTACAACACAGTATTCCAGACTGTATCCTCTCGGTCTCTGACTATGCTTTAAAGTACACACTGGCTTTCCAACCAAAAAACTTAGCTCATAAATCCTATCTAGCTCTTGTGTTGGTCTAAATAAAAAGGGTTTTTAAATTATTCCCTGTTTAATTGCTTTTAATTTTACTGGTATGAGGCTCTGTCTGCTTTGTGGACTATTTGCCCACCTGGTGTGGGTCTTGATGGTCCCTGTTGCATGTCAGTGACTGAGGGTGATACCTCATCTCCTCTGGGCTGGCTGTGAGGAGATGATAGGACAACCCTCTCTTGCCAAAGTCACCCTCCTGACTTCCAGCTTTGCAGGGATCAAGGGTGTGAGAGCCATAAGCCTAAGCTTGGGCCAGCTGAAATGACCTGAGGCTGTCTTTCCACAGCGAGAGGAGGTACCCAGTGTCTCCTCAGTGCTTTGCAGAGCTATTAATGGAACACAAAGTTCACCTCAGGTCACGGGGCTTGGACATCATGGCTGCTGTGTGAATGCCTTTACTTGGAGGTTAATTAAAGTAACTTTTCAACCCTAATTTAAGTTAGAGTTACAAAAGAGCAGAGCATTTTAGCCGCTTGGGGTGCATCCAGAGCTGCCTGCCTTTCTGGCCAGGCAATCAGCAATCCCAAATGCCTGAGCCATCAGGTCCCACCCCTGCTGACAAACGGTGTCCACTTCTGGCTGCTCATGGCAGTTAAGAGCTCAAGCCCTACAGGGTGGGAAAGGCATGCCTGCAGGCTGGCCTAGTCCATCTTTGCCTCAAGTTGGGACTAACTAGACCTAAATCCTCTTAACTATTCATGGCCTCCTACTTGTGATGGTCTGTCCATGCAGATACCAGGTCTTGATGTCACTTTGCTGTCACTCTAAGAGGTTCCCAGAGCATGACAGGGTTGGTTGCCCACAGTGTCCCCACATCCCTGGTACAGGATGGGCTTGTGCCCTGCTATGGTCATATGGTTACTTCTTCTCCTTGAAAAGTGTAAATCACAGAAAACCAGGGCATGTTACAAGTCAAAATAAATAGTATAAATTGTCTCTTCCTTCAAGATGTGGTTTTTGCTCTTCAAAAACCTTTCAAGGCTCTGCTTTGCCAGCAATTTTACCCTTGCCAAAACTGTATTAACTTTAGAGGAAATATTGATTCCTATGCAAGACGCTCTAGCCTTTCTTTTCCCCCATCACTCTGTTTGGTCACTTCTAGCCCAGCTTCCCAAAAGATGTTTCACAGTTATTTCCAGAGAATGTAGCAGTCATGGTCCCCACTTTGCATGACTTGCACCTTTGCATGGCACTGGAAGGGGGACACACATCAATGGGAATGCAGATTCTGTGGCTCCAATCCCAGGCCACTAAAGTTTTCTTGGCTAAATTCTTCCAAGCCCTTTGGACAGAGCCTTCCCTCCCTGTTTTGTCAAGCAGGGCTGCTTGTGTGGATGATTCTCATTAGGGATGTGGTAGCTGGGCACTTATTCCAAGCAGTCCTGGGAACAGCAATTGCAGTGAAACTTTGCAATGCCCAGATGAGGCCATTTGCACTGGTAACACTTCTAGAAATGCCCCACTGAGTATCCATTATCTCCAACAATTCTGAATAAAGATTTGTGCAATATTTTCAGGCACAGACAGAAACTGACTTTACTCACAGCTGAATATAGATGTTAAAAGGAATCACGAGTAAGTCCTAAGTGTAAAAAGTAAAAATGCATCTATATTAAATTAAAAGAGCCTTGAATTCAAATGATCCAGAGAGAACAGGAAAGTTAGGAGCCTCTCATTCCTGGGCAACCTGATCTAGTGGGTGGCATCTCTGCCCATGGTAGGGAGTTGGAATTTGGTGATCTTGAAGACCCCTTCCAACCCAAACAATTTGTGATTCAGCACCTGACAGTGTCTGCAGTGAGCAGGCAGCAGCAGCTGGGGGTCAAAATGCCCAAACTACTGCCAATTCTGAGTCCAAGAACCACAAACTCACTTGGGAAACAGACTTCATTTAACCTGATAATGAAACAAGTACAGGAGGCACACTGTGACATCACAGTTAGGGAAATGTTAGAAATGTCAATTTAACCAGAATTTCAGAACTGTACTTAAGAAAAAATATCCACAACAATTCATGCAGTTGAGTTTGCAAAGTTGGAAGAATAGAATGAAAAATTAAATAAATGGAGGAACAAAAGATAAAATATATTTATTGGCATGTCATTGACCAAGCATTTTTCTTGAAGGAAATCAATGGGATTTGTTGTGTAATACATGACTGGAAAATTAAACTAAAGTCTATTTCCTTCCTGGAAATCTCTCTCTTGTTCTCGCTCTCATTATTATTAGAACATGTGTAATAAGATTTGTGCTACCTTCACACACGTTCTTGAGGTAAGAACAGACTCCTGTTTTCCACCTGTGGATTTTTCCTCACTGAGATCAAGTAGGACCATGAGAGAGCCAGAGATGACCCAAGACAAGGAGTAGAGAGAGCTCAAAGGTCTCCTACTCCCCCTGTTTCTGGCAGAACAGGAGTTCCTTCAGAAGAGATGTGGTCACTGATTTTTGTGGTCACTGTGGAGCATGCGAGTCTCACCTGCTGGTGGCAGCAGAGGTTGAGAGGTGCATGGCAGCGTTCTCTGGTGACTCAGGAACCAAGTCACCAGAGAAGTGTTGCTGTACTCCCAAACACCTCTCAGGAATGGGGGCAAAGTCTGATTTTCAGCAGATTTATAACTCACAGGCAGACGAGATGTCTAGCAAAATATTTGGTGGGTGAGATCTTCCTGAAGAAAAATTGATAATTATGTTCTTGCATCACTAGGCCTGAACCATTTTTGTTTTCCAGTATGACCCTGTATCAGCTGAAGTCACCTTGATCTTTACAGCACTTTGTTGTCATGGCAAACTCATGTTGTGGGCCCCATTTCTGGTAGTGCACTCAGAAAAAGTTTCTGGGAAGATAATGATGTGTACAACTAATTTATGAGCTGCTTGTTACTCTTAGCTGGCATCTTTACCATGTTGTTTACAGGAGCTCTTCCGTGGTGTCTGTGATTCATGCAGCCTGTAGCAACACTACCACTGCTTTCTACTGTAGCCCTAATATTAAACTCCATTTCACTTATATTTTCCCCTTCAAACACTGAAGAGTTCCCAAGCTGGCTTCTTTCTCAAGCTGATCATTGCTTTTTCTGTGTTCTTTGTAATGCCACAGGAAAAATGTAATTAAAAATGTGGCATTCCATGGGGCTTAGGGATGCTGCAACACTGCAGAGGGATTTTAGCAGTATTCAAGATTAGTGCTTTTCCACTGAGCAGCCTCTGACAGATTGAAAACACTTTGAGTAATACCAGATCTATGTACAAGATCAATACAAATAAAAGATATTTCTCCTTTCCACACATGCTGATTTATTATAGTAGCTTTGATCATAAACAACTGCTATTGTTAAAAGAAAGATGCTATAAACATTCATTTAAAAAAAGAGAGAATATATGAAATTACATCACCTTTGCAAAATGGGAACTTTCAAAGCTGTCAGGTTTTGTATCTGTGGTCTTTAAGAACCTGACACAACAAACTGAGAGTTGGGTCAGTTGAAACCTTGTCCTGTCAGGTGAGACCAGTTCTGTGATGATGTCCCAACATCTGATACCTCCCCTGATGTTTGTGGGTACCAATTGGACTGACAGGTTCCCTTATCATCCAGTCCCTGCCATGGAATTACCCTGCAAAGCACAAGCATTGCTGAATTCAGGATTTGCTGCATTTCACTGGAATTGCTCCAGAAGAGCAACTGATGAGTCCTAGTACAGATTGGGTGGGAAAGGACCTTAAAGACCATCTAGTTCCAACACCCCTGTCATGGGCAGGGAGCTCTGTTAGGCAAGCTGCAGAGAGCAAAGAATGAATTAAATTTTTAAATCAAGTGCCTAAAACAGGCACTTGATAGTTTAAGAGTAGACAATTTCTGTCAAGGTCTTTCTGAAGATTCCTTCCTTTTCTATACTTTCCATATTTCTGTATCTCAAGGTGTGTGATTTTTGAAAACAATTATGATGAAAGAATTTGTCTTGAAACAACAGATGGAAAGCAAATTCCTGTGTCCTAAGATGTATCAAGAAAACCTTTAATTTTCTCAATTATCTAATATTCTAGAAAAATCTAAGGATTGTTTAAAGTCCTGACTGGGGAAGTGCAGGAAGTCTGGGTAATGACGAGTGACAGGTGATGCAATCAGTCACCCTGCTGATCTTTCACCTCAGTGATGTCCAGTTAAAGCCTGACCTGGTGCATTATGTAACCTGTCCAGTGTCTGACCAGAGCAGCCCTGAGGTCAGAGCTGAGTGCTCACCATTTAGCAAGGTTGGCAATCCTGGTGGCAGCAATGTCACACTCTGCAACAGCAGGGCCAGTGGGGATGTGTCACTCTGGAATTTTGAGAAGTTTCCCAGCTCCTGAGATAAAGCATATCCAGATGTTCAGTGCTCAGTCCCGAGATTAACCAAATTGACAAGGTATTTATTCTTGTTACCCAGTTAGAAGTATTTATGTTTGTTTTCTGTGTGCTCTCAGAGCTGCCATCTGGGTCAGATTTTCAAAGTCAGGAGAGCATGTAAAGGAGTTTTCCAGAAATCATTGTCCTGATAAAATCCAAGAATGAAGATTGTGAGTTAGGAAACACAAGGTTCTCAGGATCCAAATCAAAATACACTCATTCAAGGAAGAAGCAAGGTCACATCCAAGGCACTGGAAAACCTGAAATTTAAAGCAAGTCTCACTCCAGTTTTCCTTGGATTTTATTTTAACATTTGTGAGTTTTATGCTATAAAATGCCATTTATAAAGCTCCTTTAATCTGTCTTGGGAAAGCCAAAAAAATATTGTTTTTCCCAAGCTCTCTCCAATTTGTCTTTTTGCTAGTATGATATCCAAGGAATGTGATGCTCATCAGAAATGTGTGTAGAAAGGCTCATTAAATTAATTACAAGTCCAAGAAATGAAAGAGCTTATAATTCACCTTTAGGTTTCACACCAAAATAAAACATCTCACCTCATTTGTGGAAGGCTCTGGATGTAGCTATTGCTGAGCTGCAGAGGAAAATGACAGTGTAAGTTCAAACATGGGGAACACTGCCTGAGAGAAGACAGCAATTTAAATTCTTTTGTTTCTGTAATTCAGTTATCCATGCTGTCATCTAACAGAGTATCATGGAAATCTTTGTAAAATAAGCCAACATACAAATCAGGGAGCATAAGTATGAGCTGTAGCTCAAGGTTGATACTGCAAAAGGAATATCAGCTCTGAGGGTTGTTTGTGGCGCTTTACGCTGGGTTAACTAACACCCATCCAATAAAACAGCATTATTTTGAGGGGGCTGTGCTATGCTTTGCCAAGCTATCTTGAAAGATATGAACTAAAAGAGAAATCTCTAAGTGGACTTGAGAGGCAGATCTGCTTTGCATGCATTACAATTTGTTGCTGCTCTGCTCTGACACACTGCACTGCGAAATATTCTAGCTGCGCTGCAGGAAAGGCTAAGGTTTCTTGTCCTGCAAGATATGTTCTACTGAAGAGTTCTACTATCAGTAAACAAGCAGAATAACACAATCATGGGCCATGGAAAGCCATTTTTCTATATAAGGCACTATGGGCAATCCAATAATCCCACCCTGTGCCTCAGAGCATTGTCCAAATGCTCCTGGAGTTCTGTCAGGCTGGGGCTCTGCCCACTGTCCTGGGGGCCTGTTCAGGGCCCAGCCACCCTCTGGAGTGGGAACCTTCTCCTGACACCCAGAGCAAACCTCCCCTGACACAGCCCAGCCATTCCCTCACTCCCATCCCTGGTTACAGAGAGCAGGGTCAGTACTTCTCCTCTGCCCATCGTGAGGAAGCTGTAGGGTGCTATGAGGTCTCCTGTCAGTCCCTTCTTCTCCAGACTGAACAAACCAAGTGACCTCAGCTCCCACTTGTATGGTTTCCCCTCCACACCCTTCATTATCTGCGTAGCTTCCTTTGGTCACTTTCCAGTAGCTTGATATCCTTCACAGTCAGACTGGGACTGAAGGTTGACTTCCCCAGCAATGTTAACTGTGAGGTTTGCCTTCAAACCTGCCTTTGGCTCAGAAAAGTGCCTATTTTTCATTTTTGCTAAGTGGCAGCAGCATTTCAACAAGAGGAGAAAGGGTAAAACCTGTCCTTGTGGCTTTGCTATGGGTGGGAAGAGAGGTGGAACTGTCCTTGTGCCAGCCCTGCAGATGTGTGCTGATTTTAGGTAATGATGAACTTGCACCTTGAACTCCTGGCTTGGTGAATGCCATATCCAGCCAGTGCTCACAGGTGAGGAACTGTCCCTTGCCACTGAGGAACTGAACTCTGGTGCCATGGGGCAAAACATCAGCTCTTGAGGAACGCTGGATGTTTCCCGCAGTGTTCCTAAGACAGTGTTAAATTCGACTGAGGGTCCTGCAGTCCTGCCTTGGCACCAGTGCTTGAGCTGCTCCCACGAGCAGCATGTGAATCCCTGGCACACGCTGAGCTTGTGCAGCCAAACCAACACACAATTCCCTGTTATTTACTCTGCCTCTAAACAACCACAATAAGTGGGATGCAATTCCTCAGTCTCCTCACATGCCTAATTCCCAACAACTTCAATGAGCATTTCTGCCAGAGACAGGGCTGTGGAATTACTCCTAACAACTGGCATGACTTAACTTGTTCCTTCTTATAACTTTATGGTTTACTTACATGTCAAATTGTATTTTCTGGATTAGCAGAATGAATATAATAACCCTCTTTCTTCAAGTAGGTCAGAGTTTTCCTTTTTTCTGCAGGGCAAATTACTGTAAAATGTGAACATTTCATGGATTCTCTTTTACATATTTTGGTTACTGTCATGTGGAGTCTTTTAGGTATCTACAGGTAACTAAATAGTACACATTAAGCTCCTGCTTTCCCATTTTTATTCACATAAAATACTTCATCTAGCTGAGAGCGATTCCTCCAAGATCTACAGTAATAGCTGCTACTGTGCATAATGTGAATGGTTTAAAATTCCATTTTGATAGTGTTTAAAGAAGAAAAGTGGATATTTTCTGTGTCTTGATAATAAATACCAAAAACAAAGGAGGAAAGAAAGTGAGCCATGACACTGATCCTACATAAACTGATCAGGTTTAAATTAAACAGAGCTTTGAAGGCACTTTCTCTCAAGTCTTGATTAACCAGATTCCAGTTTGGGAGTTATTTCATATTTATAATTTTTAAATCTCAGAAACAGTTCATATCAGCTTAAAAAAAACACATTTACATATAGTATCTGTGCATTCCACATTACGTCTTTATTTCTTCTTTCAGACCTTACAGAATCCAAAAGCAAGCAAGCCTTTTCTTGCTTGAGGGTTGCTTGTTTGTTTATTTGCTTGTTTTTGAATCTCCACTTTCCAGACAGGAATCTGCTGTTTTCCTGCATGTCTGGCTTCTGAATTCACCTCTCATGGGGCAGTTTGCCTCCAGCCCTATGAGGCAGAGCTGAACCCAAGATTCAATTGATCTTGGCTGCCTTTAGTTTGCACTCTTTACATTTTTAAATGTACATTTCTCTTATATGATGGGCGCTACTTAATCCTTTGGACAAGTTTTGTTCTTTCTATATTTTTCTGCTTATTGTGAAAAGAACATGGTTGGATGAATCTAAACCAATTTGGAGGTGAGCTTAAGAATAAGAGCATTTAAAGGCAGGTAAAAGGCAGCTCTTGAGTTGAGTCTGAAAGACGAAAGGGATGTAGCTCTCAGCATGTTGTTTTTGTGGCTAAATAGGTAGAAGACATCATTAGCATGAATTGAGATAACAGATCTATGTTAATGAAATGCCACGCTAATGAAATGTCAAAGTAAAAAGTAATCTAACCTTAAACCAGCATTTCTTACCTGGGAAAATCCCAGTGATCTCATGGATTGCGAATCCTGGACCGTGTCCTATAAGGCTATTTAAGAATCGTGAATAGGCAACAAACAAAATTATGTGATTTTTTCCTCACACCAGAGATTGTAGAATCATGGTTTGAGTTGGAAGGGACATTAAAGATCATCCACTTTCAAACTCCCCTGGCATGGGCAGGGACACCTTCCACTGTCCCAGGCTGCTCCAAGCCCTGTCCAACCTGGCCTTGGACACTTTCAGGGATCCAGGGGCTATTTCCTTCCTGGAAATCTCTCTCTTGTTCTCGCTCTCATTATTATTAGAACATGTGTAATAAGATTTGTGCTGCCTTCACACAGGTTCTTGAGGTAAGAACAGACTCCTGTTTTCCACCTGTGGATTTTTCCTCACTGAGATCAAGTAGGACCATGAGAGAGCCAGAGATGACCCAAGACAAGGAGTAGAGAGAGCTCAAAGGTCTCCTACTCCCCCTGTTTCTGGCAGAACAGGAGTTCCTTCAGAAGAGATGTGGTCACTGATTTTTGTGGTCACTGTGGAGCATGCGAGTCTCACCTGCTGGTGGCAGCAGAGGTTGAGAGGTGCATGGCAGCGTTCTCTGGTGACTCAGGAACCAAGTCACCAGAGAAGTGTTGCTGTACTCCCAAACACCTCTCAGGAACGGGGGCAAAGTCTGCTTTTCAGCAGATTTATAACTCACAGGCAGACGAGATGTCTAGCAAAATATTTGGTGGGTGAGATCCTCCTGAAGAAAAATTGATAATTATGTTCTTGCATCACTAGGCCTGAACCATTTTTGTTTTCCAGTATGACCCTGTATCAGCTGAAGTCACCTTGATCTTTACAGCACTTTGTTGTCATGGCAAACTCATGTTGTGGGCCCCATTTCTGGTAGTGCACTCAGAAAAAGTTTCTGGGAAGATAATGATGTGTACAACTAATTTATGAGCTGCTTGTTACTCTTAGCTGGCATCTTTACCATGTTGTATACAGGAGCTCTTCCGTGGTGTCTGTGATTCATGCAGCCTGTAGCAACACTACCACTGCTTTCTACTGTAGCCCTAATATTAAACTCCATTTCACTTATATTTTCCCCTTCAAACACTGAAGAGTTCCCAAGCTGGCTTCTTTCTCAAGCTGATCATTGCTTTTTCTGTGTTCTTTGTAATGCCACAGGAAAAATGTAATTAAAAATGTGGCATTCCATGGGGCTTAGGGATGCTGCAACACTGCAGAGGGATTTTAGCAGTATTCAAGATCAGTGCTTTTCCACTGAGCAGCCTCTGACAGATTGAAAACACTTTGAGTAATACCAGATCTATGTACAAGATCAATACAAATAAAAGATATTTCTCCTTTCCACACATGCTGATTTATTATAGTAGCTTTGATCATAAACAACTGCTATTGTTAAAAGAAAGATGCTATAAACATTCATTTAAAAAAAGAGAGAATATATGAAATTACATCACCTTTGCAAAATGGGAACTTTCAAAGCTGTCAGGTTTTGTATCTGTGGTCTTTAAGAACCTGACACAACAAACTGAGAGTTGGGTCAGTTGAAACCTTGTCCTGTCAGGTGAGACCAGTTCTGTGATGATGTCCCAACATCTGATACCTCCCCTGATGTTTGTGGGTACCAATTGGACTGACAGGTTCCCTTATCATCCAGTCCCTGCCATGGAATTACCCTGCAAAGCACAAGCATTGCTGAATTCAGGATTTGCTGCATTTCACTGGAATTGCTCCAGAAGAGCAACTGATGAGTCCTAGTACAGATTGGGTGGGAAAGGACCTTAAAGACCATCTAGTTCCAACACCCCTGTCATGGGCAGGGAGCTCTGTTAGGCAAGCTGCAGAGAGCAAAGAATGAATTAAATTTTTAAATCAAGTGCCTAAAACAGGCACTTGATAGTTTAAGAGTAGACAATTTCTGTCAAGGTCTTTCTGAAGATTCCTTCCTTTTCTATACTTTCCATATTTCTGTATCTCAAGGTGTGTGATTTTTGAAAACAATTATGATGAAAGAATTTGTCTTGAAACAACAGATGGAAAGCAAATTCCTGTGTCCTAAGATGTATCAAGAAAACCTTTAATTTTCTCAATTATCTAATATTCTAGAAAAATCTAAGGATTGTTTAAAGTCCTGACTGGGGAAGTGCAGGAAGTCTGGGTAATGACGAGTGACAGGTGATGCAATCAGTCACCCTGCTGATCTTTCACCTCAGTGATGTCCAGTTAAAGCCTGACCTGGTGCATTATGTAACCTGTCCAGTGTCTGACCAGAGCAGCCCTGAGGTCAGAGCTGAGTGCTCACCATTTAGCAAGGTTGGCAATCCTGGTGGCAGCAATGTCACACTCTGCAACAGCAGGGCCAGTGGGGATGTGTCACTCTGGAATTTTGAGAAGTTTCCCAGCTCCTGAGATAAAGCATATCCAGATGTTCAGTGCTCAGTCCCGAGATTAACCAAATTGACAAGGTATTTATTCTTGTTACCCAGTTAGAAGTATTTATGTTTGTTTTCTGTGTGCTCTCAGAGCTGCCATCTGGGTCAGATTTTCAAAGTCAGGAGAGCATGTAAAGGAGTTTTCCAGAAATCATTGTCCTGATAAAATCCAAGAATGAAGATTGTGAGTTAGGAAACACAAGGTTCTCAGGATCCAAATCAAAATACACTCATTCAAGGAAGAAGCAAGGTCACATCCAAGGCACTGGAAAACCTGAAATTTAAAGCAAGTCTCACTCCAGTTTTCCTTGGATTTTATTTTAACATTTGTGAGTTTTATGCTATAAAATGCCATTTATAAAGCTCCTTTAATCTGTCTTGGGAAAGCCAAAAAAATATTGTTTTTCCCAAGCTCTCTCCAATTTGTCTTTTTGCTAGTATGATATCCAAGGAATGTGATGCTCATCAGAAATGTGTGTAGAAAGGCTCATTAAATTAATTACAAGTCCAAGAAATGAAAGAGCTTATAATTCACCTTTAGGTTTCACACCAAAATAAAACATCTCACCTCATTTGTGGAAGGCTCTGGATGTAGCTATTGCTGAGCTGCAGAGGAAAATGACAGTGTAAGTTCAAACATGGGGAACACTGCCTGAGAGAAGACAGCAATTTAAATTCTTTTGTTTCTGTAATTCAGTTATCCATGCTGTCATCTAACAGAGTATCATGGAAATCTTTGTAAAATAAGCCAACATACAAATCAGGGAGCATAAGTATGAGCTGTAGCTCAAGGTTGATACTGCAAAAGGAATATCAGCTCTGAGGGTTGTTTGTGGCGCTTTACGCTGGGTTAACTAACACCCATCCAATAAAACAGCATTATTTTGAGGGGGCTGTGCTATGCTTTGCCAAGCTATCTTGAAAGATATGAACTAAAAGAGAAATCTCTAAGTGGACTTGAGAGGCAGATCTGCTTTGCATGCATTACAATTTGTTGCTGCTCTGCTCTGACACACTGCACTGCGAAATATTCTAGCTGCGCTGCAGGAAAGGCTAAGGTTTCTTGTCCTGCAAGATATGTTCTACTGAAGAGTTCTACTATCAGTAAACAAGCAGAATAACACAATCATGGGCCATGGAAAGCCATTTTTCTATATAAGGCACTATGGGCAATCCAATAATCCCACCCTGTGCCTCAGAGCATTGTCCAAATGCTCCTGGAGTTCTGTCAGGCTGGGGCTCTGCCCACTGTCCTGGGGGCCTGTTCAGGGCCCAGCCACCCTCTGGAGTGGGAACCTTCTCCTGACACCCAGAGCAAACCTCCCCTGACACAGCCCAGCCATTCCCTCACTCCCATCCCTGGTTACAGAGAGCAGGGTCAGTACTTCTCCTCTGCCCATCGTGAGGAAGCTGTAGGGTGCTATGAGGTCTCCTGTCAGTCCCTTCTTCTCCAGACTGAACAAACCAAGTGACCTCAGCTCCCACTTGTATGGTTTCCCCTCCACACCCTTCATTATCTGCGTAGCTTCCTTTGGTCACTTTCCAGTAGCTTGATATCCTTCACAGTCAGACTGGGACTGAAGGTTGACTTCCCCAGCAATGTTAACTGTGAGGTTTGCCTTCAAACCTGCCTTTGGCTCAGAAAAGTGCCTATTTTTCATTTTTGCTAAGTGGCAGCAGCATTTCAACAAGAGGAGAAAGGGTAAAACCTGTCCTTGTGGCTTTGCTATGGGTGGGAAGAGAGGTGGAACTGTCCTTGTGCCAGCCCTGCAGATGTGTGCTGATTTTAGGTAATGATGAACTTGCACCTTGAACTCCTGGCTTGGTGAATGCCATATCCAGCCAGTGCTCACAGGTGAGGAACTGTCCCTTGCCACTGAGGAACTGAACTCTGGTGCCATGGGGCAAAACATCAGCTCTTGAGGAACGCTGGATGTTTCCCGCAGTGTTCCTAAGACAGTGTTAAATTCGACTGAGGGTCCTGCAGTCCTGCCTTGGCACCAGTGCTTGAGCTGCTCCCACGAGCAGCATGTGAATCCCTGGCACACGCTGAGCTTGTGCAGCCAAACCAACACACAATTCCCTGTTATTTACTCTGCCTCTAAACAACCACAATAAGTGGGATGCAATTCCTCAGTCTCCTCACATGCCTAATTCCCAACAACTTCAATGAGCATTTCTGCCAGAGACAGGGCTGTGGAATTACTCCTAACAACTGGCATGACTTAACTTGTTCCTTCTTATAACTTTATGGTTTACTTACATGTCAAATTGTATTTTCTGGATTAGCAGAATGAATATAATAACCCTCTTTCTTCAAGTAGGTCAGAGTTTTCCTTTTTTCTGCAGGGCAAATTACTGTAAAATGTGAACATTTCATGGATTCTCTTTTACATATTTTGGTTACTGTCATGTGGAGTCTTTTAGGTATCTACAGGTAACTAAATAGTACACATTAAGCTCCTGCTTTCCCATTTTTATTCACATAAAATACTTCATCTAGCTGAGAGCGATTCCTCCAAGATCTACAGTAATAGCTGCTACTGTGCATAATGTGAATGGTTTAAAATTCCATTTTGATAGTGTTTAAAGAAGAAAAGTGGATATTTTCTGTGTCTTGATAATAAATACCAAAAACAAAGGAGGAAAGAAAGTGAGCCATGACACTGATCCTACATAAACTGATCAGGTTTAAATTAAACAGAGCTTTGAAGGCACTTTCTCTCAAGTCTTGATTAACCAGATTCCAGTTTGGGAGTTATTTCATATTTATAATTTTTAAATCTCAGAAACAGTTCATATCAGCTTAAAAAAAACACATTTACATATAGTATCTGTGCATTCCACATTACGTCTTTATTTCTTCTTTCAGACCTTACAGAATCCAAAAGCAAGCAAGCCTTTTCTTGCTTGAGGGTTGCTTGTTTGTTTATTTGCTTGTTTTTGAATCTCCACTTTCCAGACAGGAATCTGCTGTTTTCCTGCATGTCTGGCTTCTGAATTCACCTCTCATGGGGCAGTTTGCCTCCAGCCCTATGAGGCAGAGCTGAACCCAAGATTCAATTGATCTTGGCTGCCTTTAGTTTGCACTCTTTACATTTTTAAATGTACATTTCTCTTATATGATGGGCGCTACTTAATCCTTTGGACAAGTTTTGTTCTTTCTATATTTTTCTGCTTATTGTGAAAAGAACATGGTTGGATGAATCTAAACCAATTTGGAGGTGAGCTTAAGAATAAGAGCATTTAAAGGCAGGTAAAAGGCAGCTCTTGAGTTGAGTCTGAAAGACGAAAGGGATGTAGCTCTCAGCATGTTGTTTTTGTGGCTAAATAGGTAGAAGACATCATTAGCATGAATTGAGATAACAGATCTATGTTAATGAAATGCCACGCTAATGAAATGTCAAAGTAAAAAGTAATCTAACCTTAAACCAGCATTTCTTACCTGGGAAAATCCCAGTGATCTCATGGATTGCGAATCCTGGACCGTGTCCTATAAGGCTATTTAAGAATCGTGAATAGGCAACAAACAAAATTATGTGATTTTTTCCTCACACCAGAGATTGTAGAATCATGGTTTGAGTTGGAAGGGACATTAAAGATCATCCACTTTCAAACTCCCCTGGCATGGGCAGGGACACCTTCCACTGTCCCAGGCTGCTCCAAGCCCTGTCCAACCTGGCCTTGGACACTTTCAGGGATCCAGGGGCAGCCACAGCTTCTCTGGGCACCCTGTGCCAGGGCCTCACCACACTCATAGGGAGGAATTTCTTCTTAATATCCAATCTAGAGCTACTCTCTGGCACTAGGAAGCCACTCCAGGTCCTTGCCCAAAGTGTCTCTCCATCTTTCTTGTCAGCTCCCTTCAGGAGCTAAAGGAAGACCTCAGTCAGGTCACCCCAAAACTTCTCCAGGCTGAACAATCCCAATTCTCTCAGCCTCCCCTCACAGCAGAGCTAATATCCAATCTAGAGCTACTCTCTGGCACTAGGAAGCCACTCCAGGTCCTTGCCCAAAGTGTCTCTCCATCTTTCTTGTCAGCTCCCTTCAGGAGCTAAAGGAAGACCTCAGTCAGGTCACCCCAAAACTTCTCCAGGCTGAACAATCCCAATTCTCTCAGCCTCCCCTCACAGCAGAGCTGCTCCATCCCTCTGATCAACTTGGTGGCCTCCTCTGGACTTGTTCCAGCAGGTTCTTGTCCTTCCCTTGCTGGAGACCCCAAAGCTGGATGCAGAACTCCGGGTGGGATCTCACCAATGTGGGAGCAGAGAGGCAGAATGAACTGGGACAATGTGTAATACTCAAAGCAGAGAGGTCATTGCTTATTTTCAGCCTTAAAATGTTAGGATTTTCACAAAAAGTCATAACTTCAACTAGAAATAAAGGGTTTCAATAGCTCCTAGACAATAACTGCCTCTGGACTTAAGGAACTGGGCACAGTACTACTGTGTATTCATTCAGCAGTCATGACTCTGAAATGTATTTTGCAATTTAGCACCTAAGGCACAACCTTTTGGTGCTTTATGAACTCATCTTTGGCAGCAGATGCAGGGCACTGTTTGCTGGCAGAATTGGGCTAGTAGGAGACACAAACATATTAGCAAATCGAGCCTTACTCTCTGTGTGTATATAGAGAGCTCAACATCATCTGCTCTCCTCCCAGCCCTCGCTGCATCAGGCTGACTGCACATTGGGAAAATTTCCTCCGAGGGCGTTGTTCTCCAAAGGCATAAGCGGTGCTGCTCCCTGACATCCAAGGTTTGAGCAATTTGGTTAGAAGATATGACAAGGTTCAGGAATCTTTTCAAATTGCTTGCTTTAGTGAGGAGAAGCTATGCAAATTCTCTGTGTGTCAACTAGGATATCGTGTTTTCTTTGTGGAAGAAATAAATTGTTTTCCAGCATTGATAAATTTGTCAGGGCAATTTATGGGCAAAGAGCAAGAGGCACTAAGAAGTCACCGCTGCTAAGACTGAGGGGTTTTTTGGTTTGCTTTTTTTGTTTGTTTGGTTGGGGTTTTTTTTGTTTTGTTTTGTTTTGGGGGTTGGTTTTTTGTTGCTCTTCCTAGTGAGGTGCGATAAAAAGTGAAATATTGTTTGTTTTCTTCTGTACTCTGCTCTTGTACTCTACTCCATCCGGAGTGCTAGAGCAGGCCCAGAGGAGGGCACAGCAGTGATTACAAGGATGGAACACCTATGAGTAAAGGTTGAGAGAATTGGAATTGTTCTGCCTGGAGAAGAGAAGGCTCCAAGGAGACCTCAGAGCCCCTTCCAGCGCCTAAAGGAGCTCTAAGAGAGCTGGAGAAGTTCTTAGGACAAGGGCATGGAGGGACAGGACACAGGGAATGGCTTCCCACTGCCAGAGGGCAGGGTTAGATGGGATATTGGGAAGGAATTGTTCCCTGTGATGGTGGGGAAGCCCTGGCACAGGGTGCCCAGAGAAACTTTGGCTGCTCCTGGATCCCTGGAACTGTCCAAGGCCAAGCTGGACAGGGCTTGGAGCAGCCTGGGATAGTGGAAGATATCCCTGCCCATGATAGCAGATGGAACTGGATGAATTTTAAGGTCCTTTCCAACCCAAACCAGTCAATGATTTTTTTTTTATAAAACCAGAATGTACGTATGAAACACACCTCACAGTTCCCCTTAAACACCCAGATCTTCTGATTATAAAATGCTCTCCAGGTGTAATTTAGCCTGGGGAAAGGTCAGGGTTGCGCTGGCTTGTTCCAGCCTGCCCCTGCTCACCTGCTGGTCCCAGCTCAAAGCTCCAGCTCAGAGCACACCGGGCCCTCCTGGACCTCACTCCCCCCACGTTCCCTCCCTCTCTCCCAAGGCAGCAGAGCCTGAAGTTCGGCGCTCCATCAATGCCCTTCCATGCGGAGAAGGGCAGGGCATGGGGACAATGGATGGACCGTGACAGACTGGGGAGGATGCTGGTGTAGGAAAAAACATCTGGCAGAGGAGCTCCATGAGCAATTCCTTAGCAACCTCTGTGAATCCCTGGCTGTTATTTTGAATTATTTTCTTTTAGCCATGTATTAAAAGATTGGGAAAAAGCTCATGTTCATCTCTCGGGAAGAGAAAGGTCAGAGTTGAGCACACACAGAGCACCTGTCATCACATCCCTGGGAAACCTGCAGCCACCAGCGGAGGTACCACCACCATCCCACACACTTCCTATTCCCAGGAATGTTTTCCCAATTCCTCTCAATTTTTTCGTCAGTGCTCGCCCTTTTCTACAGCGAATTGGGAAAAAGCTCATGTTCATCTCTCGGGAAGAGAAAGGTCAGAGTTGAGCACACACAGAGCACCTGTCATCACATCCCTGGGAAACCTGCAGCCACCAGCGGAGGTACCACCACCATCCCACACACTTCCTATTCCCAGGAATGTTTTCCCAATTCCTCTCAATTTTTTCGTCAGTGCTCGCCCTTTTCTACAGCGACTTCCTCCAGGGCACAAGTGCGGATGAGCGGTGACAGCGGCGGGAGGGCGCGGGGGCGGAGGGGGTCCATGTGGGGGGTTCTCTGGCTACAAAGATTGCGCTCAAGGCTAATTCGACAGAGCGGAGACGAGCCCTCAGTTTGAGGGACGGGGATGCCGTTGTGAGGGATCGGGGAAGGTGGTGAGGGAAGCGGGGACGGGATCAGCCGGTCCGAGGGCCGGAGTCCTCAGTCTGAGGAAAAGTGAACCTGGTCCGAGGGCCGGAGCCCTCGCTGAGGGCCGGAGTGCCGGTGTCAGGGACAGGGGAAGTAGGTGAGGGAAGGAATAACGGAGCCCTCGCTCTGAGGGCCGGGGGCACCGCCCCTGAGGGCC
>NW_005054369.1:1415756-1423211 GCF_000277835.1 Geospiza fortis | reverse complement strand
TCCCTCCCAGCCTCTGTGCCTGTGCCAGCCCCGCTCCGCGATGCCACATCCCTGCCTCTGCACTGTCTTTGACCGTAGCCTTCGGGGAGGTGGCCAGCGGGATCTGGTATTTCGCCGCTGGGTTTATTGCTTTTCCTTATTTTTATTATTTTTTTTCCATTTGTTTTGCTGGAGAAAAGAAGGCTCAGAGGGGACTTTATCCTTTCTATAACTCTCTGAAAGGGGACTGTAGCCAGGCAGGGATCGGGCTCTTCTCTCAGGTGACAATGACAGGATGAGAGGAAATGGGCTCAAGCTGTGCCAGAGGAGGTTCAGGTTGGACATCAGGAAGAAATTCTTCCCTGGAAGGGTGATTGGACATTAGAAGGGGCAGCCCAGGGAGGTTTGGAGTGCCCATCCCTGGAGGTGTCCAAGGAAGGGCTGGATGTGGCCCTCAGTGCTCTGGGCTGGGGACAAGGTGGGGATCAGGCACAGATTGGACTCAATGGTCTCAGAGGTCTTTTCCAGCCTCAGTGACTCTGCAGTTCTTGTCTGCCAGCCTAGGTCCTGAGCTGTTCCTGCTGTGGGGCTGGTCTGCACAGGCAGCTCGGCATGTCCACTCTGATGTCCCCCCTGCTTGTCCCCTTGAGGGTTCACCCCTTTGTCTCAGCTGGTAGAGGCTGCAGCCTGACACCAATTCCTCTCTGCTCTATCAACATGAACCTGAGTGTTTTCATGTTTGACAACATCCCCCCTTTACCTTGGGGTGTTTTTCAGTGTCAGGTTCATACAACCATTCAATTTACCTGTGCAGTCTGCAGGATCCTGTCTGGATAATCTTGCTCAATAGCTGAGCAAAGCTGTTCAAGTGTTTTACAGCTGTGTTTTGAGTGGTTTTCTGTTCTGATGCAAGACTTCTTCCAGTTGGTGTAATTTCCTGGTTTCTGATTCCTGTACTGCCTGCTCCAGTGCACGATCATATTTCTCACTCTTGGTAATGAGTTTGATTTTATTTCATTTTGTTTGCTTGGGTTTTTCTCCTTATTATGCCCCTCCTCTTTCGTGAAATTTCTGTTCACCTTGTCCTGCTGATCATCAACCCCAAATTTTCCCTCTCCTTTTAACTCCAGATTCATCTGTAATTCTCAGTTTTACTCAGCTCTTCTCCATGTAATCTTCCACACTTGGCTAAAGTGATGTGGCCTTACTAGCACAGTGTGCAGGGCAATTCCCTTCATGGAGGAAAAAGCCCTTTAAAAAAATCTGATTAATATTTTCCAATATGCAAGAAGAAAAGCAAGAACCTCAAACTGGGGATCTGTGATCCTTCATGCAGAGAGGTACCTCTGATACAGGGCAGATAAGAGTTTAACTTTTTTGTACCTTTCATTTCAAGAATGTCTGGAAAATCTCCAAAATCCAGAAGCTTGTGATAGGATTAGCTGCTCTGCCATGGAGGTGTTCCAGGGGCCAGGATGTCACAGACCAATTACATTTTAGGGCTTGAGCAGGTTGAAATTTTGAGTCATTAGATTTTTTTCTTGCACAGAGAAGTATTTGTCTTTTTTGTTTGCAAGATCCTTGAATAATAACCTTGAAAAGTATTAACACAAAGGGCTAATCTTTAACAGCTGGAGACATGCCCAGAGTTGTGCAGCATTCATCTCTTGCTGGAATGGAGAATACCGACTCTTCCTCAACACTTGGATTTTGGTAGATGGAGAAAAGTCTTCTGGCTTTGGTTAGAACTGAGGAGCAGAAATATAATACCTGGGGAGTCTGCTGAAAGAAATGCCTCTCTGTTCAAGGCAGCACATTCAGGGTGTGTTTTTTTCCAAAGTAAATTAGGGATAAATCCATGACTTACTACTGCTGTCTTCTGCAAGCAGCCTGAAATAACAGCGCCCTTGTGTAAGCCATGCTTGCATCCTGCTGTTGGTATTTAGGGGAGGTTTTGCAGTCTGCCTCTGCTGGGTGGTGCAGCAGTGTCCAGGCTGCTCAGCTCTTCACTCTGCTGTGCAGTGTCGCAGGGAGGCTGCATTTGATAAGCAGAGCACTTGTTGTGATCTGTGATCCTGCTCTGGGGATTAAACCTTTTGCCAGTTTGTCAGTGGGATGTTCTTCTGTGAGACCAGAAACCTGAGCTTTGGGAACTCTTGGCTCTCTGCTGTTCCCTGCTGTGGGAAGAGCTTCCTCAAACAGCTTTTCAAGTGCCAGCTCACATCCTCTTCTCTGGGAAGTATCTTTATATTGACTGAGGTGGAGGCACGGAGAAGAAATCAAAGTGCATTTTCCTCATGAAATCCTACCCTCAGGCTATCCCTAAATGGTGAAAATACAAGGTTATGTATTCAGGGGAAGTTGCTGGGAAAATAAGAGTGCTCTAATGATCATTAATATCTGACATATTCTTACTTTACATCTATTTTTTGATCATAGAATCCCAGAACGGTTTGGGTTGGAAGGGACCTTAAAGCTCATCCAGTGCCATGGGCAGGGACACCTTCCATATCCCCATCCAACCTGGCCTTGGACACTTCCAGGGATAGCCAATATCAGTTTGTGATATGATTTGTCTGATGAAAATCTAGTAGAAAATGGGCATTTCAATAGAACAAGAAATGTGATGAGCTTAACTTTCTTCCTGTAGTTTATATTAGTAAATCAGAATTTAAGGGGCAGTGAAAAAGGAACACTTACAGGAAAAATGATGTAACTAGTTCACAGACTTGCTGAGTCACACAGTTTAGTTTATTCTTTCTGTTTCTGTAAGTGTAGAGAATAGAAAAAATGAATTGTTTGATGTTAATCCCACGTTAATTTATACTTCATATAAGCTTTCTTGGCTGAATTGCAAAATAGTTGTGGAACCTGTAATCCTGGCAGTAAAACCACTTCAATCGTGTCAGACATTTCTTCTGAAGAGTTCTTAGTGCTAATTATTAACTTTCTTTATTTTTTTCCCCTCCAGACCTGCATCAGAATTCCTGAAGTCCATCATGCTTTCCAAGCTGACCCGCTGCCAGCACCTCGCTGTTCTCTGCCGAGGTCTTCATTCCTCACTGAGCTCTGCTACCTCAGTTGCTCCCAAAAAAACCATTCAGAGGCCTCTCTCCTCAGATTTAATCTTTGAACGTGAGGCCAAATATGGTGCTCACAACTATCACCCACTGCCTGTTGCTCTGGAAAGAGGAAAAGGTATTTTATTTAGGTTTTTCCTGGAGGTTGCAGGTGTTGTATGTCTGTGGGGATGAATGAGAACATGGCAGAGTGATTTTGATCTGATTGATTTCTGAATCTTTGTTGGATTTTTTTTTTTGGGGGGGGGTTAAAGAAATTTGAAAGAGGAAAAGGTATTTTATTTAGGTTTTTCCTGGAGGTTGCAGGTGTTGTATGTCTGTGGGGATGAATGAGAACATGGCAGAGTGATTTTGATCTGATTGATTTCTGAATCTTTGTTGGATTTTTTTTTTTGGGGTGGGATTAAGATAATTGATGAAATAAAGTCAGCAAATTGTTGATTAGAGAGCTGGATCATTATGCATAAGGGCACCTGAAAAAATTGTGGTGTCTCTAAAATGATTTAAAGGACTGATAATTTCCAGAATAACTCAGCAAGAAAATTTTTAAGCAACTTAATTTCTTCCGTTACTTTGTGTGGAGAGGTTTAATGTTAATGTGAGCAGGAAAATGTGCTTTGGAACCCTGTCTAAATCCTTGTGGACTGTTCATATATTATCACTTAATTTAAATTTACTCTGGTCTTTAATTGTGTTTGAGGAGCCTTTTTTGGTCTTGTGTCTTCTTTTATTTTGTGTGCTGACCACAGGTTTGTTTTTCCAGGTGTTTACGTGTGGGATGTTGAAGGTAGGAAGTATTTTGACTTTCTGAGTGCTTACAGTGCAGTCAACCAAGGCCACTGTCACCCAAAGATTGTGGATGCTCTGAAATCCCAGTCTGAAAAACTGACCCTGACATCCAGAGCATTCTACAACGACGTCCTTGGGGAATATGAGGAGCTGGTCACCAAAATGTTCAATTACAACAAAGTTCTTCCAATGAACACAGGTAAAGAAATATTTTGTTGCCATTTCAGTTCTTGGTCTCTGAGATTCATTGTTTGTGTAACATTTTCTACTGCACTGATGGCCTGTGTCATGTACAAGAGTGATAATGGTGCTGCTTTATGTTTTAGGAGTGGAAGCTGGAGAAACTGCCTGCAAACTGGCTCGGAAATGGGCCTACACTGTGAAAGGAATTCCAAAATACAAAGCTAAAATCATTTTTGCAGGTATGTTAAGTGTGTGTTATGAGTTGAGGACTTGAGGATCTGGACACTGGGTTACTGGGAGGCAGCCTGAAGTCACAGGGAAAGAAAGAACATCCAGTCCTCCGTGCTCTTTTCATCACTTAAAGTGCAGTACTTTTTATTCCGGAGTTGTTGTTCCTGCATAACTTTTTTGTGGGTTAATTCCTCAGATTGGTGCCACACCTCTCCCAGATTGCTCAGTAGGGTTAAGATGCCCTCTTGGCTTCACCCGCCACGGCTTTTGTCCTGTATTTTCCAGGTCTTCCAGAAACTGGCATTATCAGAGTTATTTTCAATTTTCCAGACTACTAACAAAACTTAAGGAAATTATTTTGTATAGTTGTCAGGTCTTAGAGTGTAATTTTCTTTTAGTTTTTGATATAGCAGCAGAGTGTATTTATGGCACCAATGCAAAATGCTAACAATTAGGAGGGGGGATGCTAATATCTTGTTAGATAACCCTTCAAATGCATCTACAAGTGGCAAGTGAGATGTTCTTTAAAGTGTTCTGGCTCTTGGTCAGTTTTGTACCAATTTCCCCCTTTTTTTTCCAGCTGGCAACTTCTGGGGCAGGACAATGTCTGCCATCTCCAGTTCTACTGACCCATCCAGCTATGATGGCTTTGGGCCCTTCATGCCGGGATTTGAACTGATCCCATACAATGATCTACCAGCTCTTGAGGTATTTGACAATTTTTTGTTCTTTTATATGGAATCATTTTACAATATCTCTTTGGTAAATAGCAAGGAAGATCAGATAGTTGTACTTTGAAACATGTGCTTTGACATTAAGATATTTGTAAGTAGATGTATATAAGGAATGTGTTTGTTATAACTGTGGATAGGAAATGTGGGTAAATTCTGCTTTGGTTTTGATTTTCAGTTAAGCTTTAGGATGTGAAAGAAAAACTACATGATCTGTTTAATTTCCCAGCCACCTGGTCTAGTGGAAATGTCCCTGCCCATGGCAAGAAGTGGGATGGGATGAGCTTTAAGGTCCCTTCCCACCCAAACCATCCTGTGATTCTATCACTAGAATTCACTGCAGTTGCAAATATTCATTTCCAGTTTCACAGCATCCTTAAAACCATGCCAGGCTGCTGTTTCACTTTCACAAGCTCCTGAAATGCCAGTGATTCCCAGTATTTCCCTGTGTTTTCTGAGGTTAATCCTGTTAAGCACCAGGGGAGGGGTGACCTTGATTAGGTACCTGTGAGTAAAAGCCTCTGTACCTGTTGTGTCTGCTTCATACAAGTGAGTGGGCTTTGGAGATTGAGGGATTATAGGACAGAGCTGCTTTTCTCCTTGGACTTGGCTTAGGGGACACAAAGGTCTCTCAGTGGGCTACAGCTGCAGTGTGGAAAGGCTTGTTCAGGTCTGAACCTACAGCAGGCTGCCCATGGTGAAAGGCCTGCAAGTATTTAATGCCTTCATTAGAGCTGAATTCACTCTGCTCATGGGGCAAAGCTGAATAAAGCTGTAGTAAGTTCATGCTGGGAGTCATTAGATCTCTTGTGCCTCGTGGACTTCTAAACCTTTTTGAACTTGATACTGCAGAATGAACCTGTGGACTTTGCTTTAAGGTAAAATTGTCTGGAGGGGCTCAATTCTTTTTTTTTTTGTTTAAGGGAAGAGTTGAGCAATTGTTTGCATTGTATGGGGCAATATGAAACTGAAGATATTTCTGAGGTGATTTATGAACTGATCTGATAAACTGCTTTGCAGTTTAAAGCTGGATTTGCAGTTTGCAAGGTTTGTACTTCCCAAGCCAGCACAGCAGCTGATTTCACACTGCCAATGGTGACACAGCTTTGGAACTGAAGTGGCATTCAGAGAGAGCTGCCTGACAGCAATGCTGCTCTCATCCTTTGAGGAAGAACACTAGGGTTAGATCAGGTTCTGTTACATGTATTTTCTGTATTTGACCAGACTAAAAGCTTTTTCTTTTTGTCTCTCCTCTCCCTGTGCCCAATGTTGCAGCGGGCCCTTCAAGACCCCAACGTGGCAGCTTTCATGGTGGAGCCAATTCAAGGGGAAGCAGGTGTGATTGTTCCTGACAAAGGCTATCTCACAGGAGTGAGGGACCTCTGCACAAAGCACAATGTGAGAATTCACTGTAACATCAGACATTAAACACTTAACAGTACACACTGTGTTTACTGGTGTAACTTGTAAGGTCACCCTTCTATGCAAGGTGTACAACTTTATATGCAATTTAATAATTCCCTCTTCTTTCAGTGGAATAATGAAGGGATACCTCTTGTGTTTTCTGGCAATATCTCACTAAAGAGTACTTCTTAGCAGTGCACATTTTTCACTATTTCTTACTATTGTCACTGATTTAAATTAATATTCTTCAACTAGATTTATTTTATATTCATTTAACTTCTAATTTCTTTTCCACATTATGAGTTTCCAATTACCATGGCTATCCAAGACCTTGGTTGCTGATGTGCATAACTGCTGCCAAGAATCAGTAACAATAATGGGTCACTGAATGAAACACTGAGGAAAATGGTTATCAGTGATCTCTGATTTTAAAATCAGTGGTCTCTCTGTTCCAGTAGAATTCAGATTCCTAATTTGTAAGTGCTAGTCATAATTATTTTCATATTTTCAAAGAAAGACATTGACATATTATTAATTAAATTGTCCTCATTACTGCTGTGATACCTGAAAAAATTGTATTAGGATTGGTTTAGGAATGCCAGTGAAAGTAATTCCCTGTTCTGTTTGGATTTTTCTTCTCTTTAAAGGTTCTGTTTATTGCTGATGAAATACAGACTGGTTTAGCCAGAACAGGGAAAATGCTGGCTGTTGACCATGAAAATGTGAGACCTGATATAATTCTTCTTGGAAAGGCCCTTTCTGGTGGCTTATACCCTGTGAGTACTAAAGAAATACCAATAATTTAAAGTAACATAAAATTACCAAACATTTGTTGAATAATCTTTTTTTTTTCTTAGTCATCAACACTGAAAATCTGCCAGTTGGAAGAACAATAAATCTGATGTTTGTTGTACTTGGAAATTGTTGTTTGCAAGACTAACTATGATTTATGACCAGACAGTCCAGCTTGAGAGAGACATAATAAAATAATGGAATACCAAATACTACCTTTATAGCTGAACAACTGGCATTATTTCATTTGTCTGGCATGCCTGCAT
>NW_005054369.1:1402456-1415700 GCF_000277835.1 Geospiza fortis | reverse complement strand
ACAATGCCTTGAACTATTTTGGCCAACTGACAGGATTTCTGAGTTGTTAAACCAAGTATTGAAGCTTAAACTCTTGAAATAATATTCAGTTTGGAGAAATTCCCCTCACTGGGATTGAAAGTTGTGTTACCACTATAGCTAAGTGTATTTAAGGGATTAATTATGGGATTGTCAGATCTGCTGTTCTGCTGGGAATGTAAATGTAATTTATCACCATAGGCTGAAAACTTCCTGAGTTTTGAGGGAAGGTTTGCTTTAGATATATTAAAGTTTCCTGTTGTAAGTATGTGAGTTTGCTGTCCTTCTCATTTTAGGTCTCAGCAGTGCTGTGTGATGATGAAGTTATGCTGACCATTAAACCTGGTGAACACGGATCCACGTATGGAGGAAATCCATTAGCTTGCCGTGTGGCAATGGCAGCACTGGAGGTTTGTGTGGGGGGATAGAGATCTGGAATCCAAATTAAAAAGGGTCTCATGATCTTTGCTTAAATAAATGGTATTATTTTTCATGCTATCAGTAGAAATCTAGCTTTAAATAAGTATGGAAAATTGGTAGAGGGTATCTGTAGATCATAAAACAAATTTTAATTTTTTTACTGGAAATGTGGCCTGCTTCCTGTGTTCTTATGATCTTAAGGTCTTAAATGTCAAAATAAAGTTCATCTAGAGGAAGTTTCAAGGCAATTATGTAAATTTGGCCAAATACCTTCATTAATTTCAGAAGGCATTTTGAAATTGGCTTATTTTACTATATCAGCAGAAGCTGCTGCTCTGTGAGCTTGAGAACAGGTATGGATCTCAAATGGAAACTACAATGTCCTGTCCAGAAGGTACAACTCAATTATTTTGTGGTTGCTTAATTGACTACATTGATGCAGGTCACACAGAAAACCTCATCACTACCCAGTACTCAGACTTGGAGAGATTCAGAGCCTTCAGAGGTTTGCTGTTTACTTGCAAATAACAGCAAACAAAGAGCACTTTATTTAAAATAAAATTTCAAAGACATTATTGTTTCTTGTACACATGAATGAGAAAAGGCTTAATATAATCCTGCTGGGACTTGCAGCCTGTGCAGGGACACTGTGGCTGCAACAGCTTTTGTGAATCAGCAGGTTCAGCGTCATTACCTATCCTGCCCCATGGTAAACAAAACAAATGCAGTGCCCTTCAGCTGATTGTAGATCTGACTTCTCTTTAGGTAATTGAAGAAGAAAATCTGGCAAAAAATGCAGAAATAATGGGCAATCTGCTAAGAAGTGAGCTCATGAAGACTCCATCTAATATTGTGACTGCTGTAAGAGGAAAAGGGCTCTTGAATGCAATCGTAATTCGGGAAACCAAAGGTGAGGAAATAAAACCAACTGCACAAACACAGCATGGAGAAGTATTTTTCAACTTAAATTGTAGGTAGGGGATGGCATGGAGACATGATGTTTGTGTTCAGAACATGGCTATAGTACTGTAGTACCACTGAAAATTAATTTAAGTTACTGTGTGCTGTTAAAAATAGGGGTTTTTAATCAAGAAAGGCTGAATGGTTGTTTTTAAATTATTTGAACTCTTTTATGATTTGATAATGTTTAAACCTGATGGTGAATCTGCCTCCCAACAAATACCTTTATCTCTTCTCTTTGGGAAAAAACTGTCTACAGCTGGAACACCAGTTCCTGCCAGATTATGGGAGCATGGGCTGGGATTAGTTGTTTTCAGAAGAGTTTGAAGAGTACAATGAATACAGGAGGGTACAAAGAAGAAAAAAGTTAATGATGGAGAGCAAGTTTCTAGGGAGAAATTATATCAGACTAATATTGAATTATATCAGAAATCTGAATATCAAGGTGCTTGATCAAGGAATAAAGTGCTGCAGGAAGGTGGTGTCATTTTCCACAATGATGTGCTGAAACCCAGATTACATAAACATAACCTTATCTGAAATCCTGTCCACATGTTCCCTTACCTCCTCCTCACATGCTTCCCCTTTTAAAATTTATTTTAAAAATCTAACTGAGTGCCAGACAAGCACTGAGCTGTGAAGGAGCAGAACTCTGTGTGCTGAGGCAAAGGACATCTCTGGAGCAGTGTCACTCTGTGCAGATTCCAGAGAGTGACCTCTCCTTTGTGAGCACCCAACATCACCCCTCTGCCAGCTGGCACACAGCACCAGGTGCTGCAGGTGTGACACCTCCTCTGCTGTGCTGGGAACATCCTCAATGTCCTGCTGATGTTCTCCCTCCCTCCCTCTCTCCCTCCCGTTGCAGACTACGATGCCTGGAAGGTGTGTCTGCGGCTCCGCGACAACGGGCTCCTGGCCAAGCCCACGCACGGCGACATCATCCGCCTGGCCCCGCCCCTCGTCATCAAGGAGGATGAGATCAGAGAGTCCATCGAAATCATCCACAAGACCATCCTGTCCTTCTGAAAACATGGCTCTTACAGCCTGGCTGCTGACTGGTCCAATGGGGTGTGTTCAAATGTGCGTGATGAAGGCCTGCTCTTGAAGCAAGCATCTCTCATTCCTTTTATCTAAGAGGACTTGACTTTTAAAACATAGCTGTATCTTTAAATTATAATAGCTCTGTAGAAAATACAGAATGATTTTAAAGACTTTCCAGTCTTTAAATACTTGGAAATAAAGTTCTGTACATACTGAATAACTAAGTTGGAATATTTGAGGGAGATACCTATAGAAATCTGCTTAATTGTTTTAAGTCTTGCCCAGAGTTTAAAGTGTGATTTATATATATATATATATATATTTTAGGTTGCTGTGCACTCTCATATCACTCTCCAAAACATGGCATTTGGCAATTTTTGCCTCTCAGCAAGATGTCTGTAGGATGGAAGCACTTATCATTGTGGGTGAATTTCTGTTTTTCATGTGCAGCTTGAAAAAAATTTCTAATGCTGAAGGTTTGACAAACTGGGTGTTATGCTGGTGGACTTGAGAAGCATCGAGCTGTGTTCTGTGTGTACAATATTTTGATTGTATGACAAGAGATGCTGTTTTCAAGCCTGGCCTCAGTGTTTGGCTTTGCAATCTTGTAAAATAAATCTGAACATTTAGATCTGTTTTTACTGTTACAAAACTTTCTATCATCTGGATGTTTATATTAAAACACATTTTGCATTAAAAAAAATATGTTGACGTGCAATGAAAATACTCTGAGTCTTCAGAAGGAGCAAACCTCATAGAAGTTTGGAGTTTTAAATTTTTCTTAGCTGGTTTTAGCTGACCTAAGCCCCAATCAATCAATCAATCAATCACATAGTGTAAAATGTTCCCTTTGCTGAGCATAGGGGTTAAATACAGTTACATGCTCATAAAATAATCCTTTGGGAGTTGGAAGGCACCTTAGTTCATGGCAGCGACCCAATGGGGTGACTGAACATTTTCCCTTCCTTGCCTTGGGTGATGTGTCAGCTGTGGGTGAAGTAACACTGAACTGAAATACCTGAGAGAAACCATGGGGTAAACAGCACTTGCTGGAGACCTTTCAGAGCCCCAACAGGTAAACTTCCAAAACCCTTGGCAGCACAAAAGTTGACTTTTTTTAGAGTTACAAGGCTGGCAAGGATGAAGGACATGCTCAGGTCTGTTCCTGCCCCAGCTCTGCCACTGTTTGCCTAATTGCCAGAAGGGGCTGTAGGGCAGAAGGTTCCAGTCTGTGTTCTGGTGCTTCCCTGTCCTCACTCTCAGCAATATTCCTGCCACCTGTGTGTCATGCTGCCATTGTGCCCCTCAGGCCACAGAGCATTGTATTTTCCTTCTGTGCAACACCATCCACGTACCTAAAGTTTGTGGTTGTTCTTGTTTCAGTTCTTACCCCTTTTCTGGTTAAAATTCTCTTTTTTTTCCTCCAGAGGTGCCGTTTTCTAGAGCCCTTGCTATTCTGCAATACCCTGCTCCCCCATTCCCTCACTAAAGCTGGGAAGAGCCAGTCAAGTTCACATGATTTGGGCGCTGTCCTGTAGCTCATGCCCACCATTGTGGAGGATTTTTTTTTTCTTGAAACTGTTTTAAAGTACAGCTTTGAAGCTGTTCCCCCTCAATTATTTTATTTATGTAATAAACAAGAATTGTATATAAAACTCTGTGACTTGCTTTACTCACTTGTACTCTCTGAGAATATTTTTTTTGTCTGCTGATGATCAATTTGAGCTCAGATTTTACCCAACCCACTTTCTGGTTGCAGTTTTAATAGGCCAAGACTCTTCAGAACTTGAGAAGTTTTTCTTTTTTTCCAGCACAACATTGTTGAATCTCTGAGCTCTTAATTTGTCTTTAGTTGCTTCATGAATCCAATTTTTTTGCAAGCTTATGAAAATTCCCAAGTCATCCTAAATTGCCCTTATTTAATGATGGGGTAATTGAGTTTTCTCTTTTAACCTGAAAGCTCTTTGGCCCTCTTAAGTAATCAAGGTCCAGGGTGTGTGTCTGGAACCAGAGCTAGAGCAGACAGAGGGTTTTGATGGTTTGGTTTATTACAGTTCAATGCCAGAACAAGTACAAAATTCCATGTGTTATTTCAGAAGTGAAGACACATACAGGATGTCTCTTCCAAGACACTATGCCTGTCACCAGCTAACCTCCACTTCAGAAACAATAAAAGCCATGTTGGCAGCAGTTTGTGAGTTAGGAGGTGGAGCTGGATGGTCAAAGGGAATGTCAAAGCTCCTTTTTCTGTGCAGAGTGATAAAATGATAGGCTATCAGAAAGCTTTTGGCATGATGTGTCTGTTTTGGGGTTTGCTTTATTATGGAAAGTGGTTTTTGTGTCTTCTGGCAATCCTAAACTGGGATTTGGCCAGTTGTCAGTGACACTGCCTGAACCTCCCAAACTCAAATTCTGCTGCTTGTACAACTAATGTGCTTGTAAAACCTGCCTGTGCTTTTATTGTCTGGGATCTTAATTAGCCTTAGAAAATTTCTTCAGGGCTTTTATTCACAAAAAAATGTAGACAACTAAAGTGCCTTTACCCACCGAGTGCCAGAAATCAGTGCTCTGGGGTTTGTACTTGTTCCACTGATTGCTCAAGCGGAGGTAGCTCAGCCAAAGGCTGGTGTTGAGCAAATTTTAACTTGAAGGAGGCGAAACTGAAAATAATTTACAAATTAGTGTAATACACACGCTGGAATGTGCAGAGAAAATGTATGTTTCATGAAATGAGTTTGGCTTTTGCATCGTAACTGTAGGTGGTGAAAAACTGAGAAGTGCAATCTCAGAGAATTCCCTTTCTGAACCTTCCTCGTGAATTTTTTTTTAAGTTTGCATTAGGTAGAGATGCAAGTGTGGAAATGGCATTACTTTTTTCTGCTGTAATTGAAATTTATTTTTAAAATGGCACTTGAAAGAGCTCTGTATTGCCTATCCAGAGGGCTTAGTTTTCTTTAGCAAGAGCTGCACAGCAATAAAATTTTTTAAAGGCACACATATGTATCTGCAAAATGTTGCTATAAGAATTTGGCTGAAAAGGCCTAATCTGTCTCCATCATATCACTTGCACATATTTTTGTCAAGTAGCTTGTGATGTTTCTTTAAATCAGGTATATGAAATGCTTTTCTAAATGAATAGTGACCCTGCCTTCAGTGCTGGGCAAACACACGAGGTAATCCAAGCACCCCAGAGCCAAATCAGCATTCCTGAGGCACCCAGGGCAGCCCTTGGCTTCACTGGGAGCTTTGTTTGTGGAAATAATGCTCAATTGTGCTGGCACCTGTGCACTTTGGCAAGGGAAAAGCATGTGGGTTTTGGCATGAAATCGTTAAATGTACATATTGGAAATCGTTAAATGTATATATTGGCATAAAAAGAAAAGATTACACTGTTTGTGGGTAAATGTAAACCAAGATTTAAGGGGACCATGTGAAACACTGAGAGGCAAGAGCCACACAGTGAACAGGGGGAGATGGGAAAACATACAATGCAGGGTTTCCTTTTTCTTCCTCCTTCCTGTTGGCAATCTTAGGAATCATGCTTGTGGCATTGCCCTTGACCTGGGTTCTTTTCAGCTACAAAATCGATGAATTTGTATCATCAGGCAGTATTTTCTAAAGTTAAGGAATCTATTTTGGTAATTTTTAATTGGACCCAAGCGCCTGGAGGTCATGACTGGGTAAAGAGCTGCACATCTTGAACCTGTTAGAATCTTCCATGATGAAACAATCTCTGTTTTGTCTTCTAACAACAATGTTGGGAGGATGAGCTAAGTAGGAAAGCAGGCCTTAGTTATTTCTTTGTTCTTTTTAATTTTTTGTTTTGTTTTGTTTTGTCTGCAGCTGCTTCTTCATCTTTTCCACCCTTCCAGCAGCAGGTGGAGCCAGAAGCTTGGCTTAGAACTAAGAGTTTGCTGCTGGGTGGAGAATTTTTGGAGTTTGGGAACTCCTGGGGGCTTGCTCTTGGGCTTTACGAACACCAAGGTATGACATAAGCTTCAAGTCTCAGCTCTGGGTGTTCTCTCAGTGCATAACTTGTGCTGTGCACTCCTGTGGCTGATCTTGAGTGAAGGGGATTGTTAGAAGAGTTCCTGTACCTCCAGTGTGGCAAACACCCAGAAATTCTGACTGATAAAGATGTGGGGACAGCTGAGAGGGGAAAAAAAGAGGCTTTCCTTCTCACTTCACTGAAGTAGAGAAATGAGAAGGTGGAGATTTGAGACAAAATTTTAAGTAGACTTTTAAACTTGTGAACTGCTTTCCCTAGACCTCCCTGTCGTGTTTCCATCCTTAACCAGCTGGAGTTGCTGTATCTGTGCAGTGAAAAGAGGTGTTTTGCTGAACATTCCCTCATCAGGAAAAGCAAGGGAAAAAACATTACTGGATTAAAATCCCCTTGTAATACCCTGGTGGGAAGCTCATGAAGCTTCTGTGTTGAGGATCACTTGTAAGGGGCCCTGAAGGTCACCAAATGCTTGCAGAGTGGTAAGATTTCATGGAATCATTAAGGTTGTAAAAGACTTCTAAGATCATCAAGTCCAACCTTTCTGTTTGTCTGTCAAACGTGGGGAGTTATAGCTCATGGCTCAAGGAAGAACAGCTGACTTAGGCACAGGTTGGAATGCTCCTTTATTTTTAATTTCCACTCAAAGTTCTTGAGCTTTGGATTTCATCCTTGAGGCAGCCCAGCGTGGTGAATGTACCGTGGTGCAGATAAGAGGTGACCATCAGGAATCCTCTTCAGCTGTTGTTGCCCTCAAAGCTTTCTGTCCCTCTGCTTGGGCTTGCTTGGAGAAATCCAAGCAGAGATGGTGCTGTCTGGAAAATCCCCAGGCTGTTATCGGCATTAGTCCAAACAAATACGGGTAGAAAGCAACTCCTACTCGTTCCTGTATAAAATCCTAATAATCTGCTATGATTTAGGCTGCAGAGAAAGCCCCTCAAGAGTAGTGACCCTTGGCACAATGTGCAAACCAAACAAAGGCCTGGACCTTGGATGAACTCCCAGACCTTCTCTGGGTCTGACACATGGGAGACCTAATCCTCAAATTAATACAGTCGTTTGGAGGAGCTGTGAAATGAGAAAGGAGAGTAATTATCTTCTAAACACTCAGTTCCCTGTCTGCCATAGGTATTTCCAGCAGACACTGAGGCTGCCCTGCCTCAGATGAGCTGTGCTAGAGCCTAGTTTGGTGTAAGGAATAAAACCATGGCCCGAATTGGCTGTCCTGGGAGGAATGACAGTGGTGTACATTCCATCTGCCTCTTGTTGACAAGAGAGCCAATGCCTGGTCAGTGAAGTATTTGGCAGTGAGGGCTCTGCTGAAGGAGCTTGGGCTCACATGGATGTGGTGGGAGTTTTCAAATAATTTTTCTTCAGAACTCATCCTAAGACCATTGAGGGAGAAGATGCCCAGGACTGCTTCCCTACATGCATCGATGGTGGACCAAAAGCATCTATTTTCCAGCATACCTTAGTAGTTTTAAATCTTTTATCCTTAACAATCAGAAATCATTCAATATTAATTACTGGGTCTTTTGAAAGCATTTCTGAAAAATGTGTGTTAGGAGAACACAAACATTAATTTCTACCCTGATGGAGGCAGGAAAGCTGAGGAAATCACAAAGCTTCAGTGATTATCCTGTGCTCCACATCTTCTGCCACCAGTGCTGTGGTAGCTCCTGCCTTGTCTGAAGTTGAAAACTCCCCATTTTGAATGATGAGGGTGAGTCCCACAGGGACTGGACAGCTTTGTCATCACAGGTGTCAGCAGCACCAACCGTAGAGACTCAGAGAAAAAAAATCCACACTTTTACATGTATTTCAGTATGTTTAATACACAAACTTTGCTCAGGACTTAGATTTAGCAGAACATTCCTAGTTGTATTGTATTATAGATGTGTAACTGTACATTGTGTGTGTGGGGGAAGCTTTGTTGGAGCAGGTGGTTTGAGAAGTATCCTTTATTTGGGGTTATGTCATTTGCAAGGCCAGGAAGCTGTTGTGGCTCAAATTTATTTTATTGATTCCCTGTTAAGTTTGTTCTGCTGTACCCCCATGTTCTCCTCGAGTTGGTTTACCCTGGGTTTTACCCTCCCTCAAAGCTGTCACTCATGCCATTCCCCACCCCTTGGTCCAGCTCTTCCCCTGCCTGTCAAGGCAACCCAGCCCCTTTTGTTCCAGAACCTTCCCTGCCACTCTCACCTTGGGCCAATCCTTGTCTGCAACACCCCTTTGGAATTCCCCTACTCCTGGAAGCCCCATTGGCCCATGTGGCCCGTCCTCTCCACCCTCCTACCCTAATTGGCCCCAGACACTTGATGGCATCCCCTCACTCCTCCCCTGAGGGCTCCCTATTGGTTTGCTGTTTGCATCCGCCCCCTGACTTGTATCTCTATAAAACTTGTTGCATAAATGAGCTGGGAGTTCATTTTTCATTCTGCTCTGTTAAGTGGTAGTGGCCGCTTTCTCGTGGAACTTCAAGGTGGAGAGCCTCGTCTTTTCTTCTCTGCCTGGTCCCTGTTGTGGCTTGTGTCTGGCGCTGTAGAGCAAGTGGCTCTAAAGCTTGTGCCTTTGGTAAATCCCATACCAAAGCAGTTGCGCTTTGCTGGCACAGTCCTGGAGCTCTAAGAGCCAGCCCAGGTTCCGGTGGTATACATGAGAAAGCTACTGGAGGAGCACTTGTTCCCACTCGGTTTTTAGATAAAAAATCTCAAGATAGTGAGGTTTTGGCTGCTCAGTCTGCCCTAAGGAGCCAGGGCAGTGTTAAGCAGTCCATGCTCAGTTCTTCTGACCAGTTTGTGTTTGTTCAGCTGCTCTGGTGAGGGAAGGGAGTGGTGAGCCAGGTCACTCCTGGGGAGCTGGTGCTTGAGGAGCTTCCGTGACATGTAGACAGGCACCCAGCTCCATGCAGGGCAGATGCCACTGCCCTGCTGCTGAGCCCAGCACCTTTTTCTTGCGCAGAGCAAGGAGAATTCACCTGTATTCTTTTGCCACCACATTTGGTGGACTAGAAGTTCTCGAGCTGGCTTGCAAGCAAGGCTGAGTTAATACAAATAATATTGATTTTTGAGTGTTATCTATAGCAAGGAAGAAGACAAGGTTGTCAGTATGGAAACAGAAAAGATACATGAAAATTTTTGCAAGCTACACTATGTGCATAAGTAGATTTGTATACATACGTTCCTGAATATTTTAAAGCTTTTGCTGATTATATTGATTATAATTGTTTTGCACCAATGAATATAATCAGTTACTGTGATGTAGTTAATGACTTAAGGTCACATTTTGTTAAGAGTATATAAGCTGGAGAACACGCAGAATAAAAAACTATTTTCTTCTTAAACCCTGATCGTGTAAACACGCAGAATAAAAAACTATTTTCTTAAACCCTGATCGTGTGCATATGTCATGTCCAACCTAACAGTAACAGTGTCCCTTCCTCGGGGGGTGCCCTATGCCTGGCATGACAGGACCCTGATTCCTCCTCTGGCCTCTAAGCAATGCCATCCTGGAGTAGGCCCTGAGTAAGTGATGCGCCTTACACATACAGGGTTGCAAACTTCTACATAGCAGAATATTGTAAGGGAATTGTCAAAGAGGACAGGGAAAATGAGGATGTTTGTGCCCTTGCACAAGGCTGGCTTTTTCTAGAGGAGGTTCTATGTGTGCATGGACCAGAGTCATGTAACTGGGACGTGTTGTATTGTCTGGAGTGCGGTAAATGCCAGGTAGTTGCTGTACAAACACAGCCGTGGCTGTGCTGATATAGTCCTTGATTCTTGTCTCTCATCTACAGGAATAGTTCCTTCAAATCCAGGGTAAAGGCAGTGTGAGAAAGGGAATGGGCATTTGTATGCAGTGCAGTCTCAGCTGAAGAGCTCGGGTTTGAGCTCCCAGCTCTGAAATTAGCCTTGGAAAGCACAAAAATGAAAACAAGATTAAAGCCAAGTGGGGTGGGTGTTCCTGTGCAGCCGTTGGGTTCGGGGAAGACCATACCTACATCATTACAGACATCAGGTGACAACAGAGTGGCCTCTGCAAGCACAACTGCTTCTTGGTAGTGAAGGAGCTACTGAAAGAAAGTAATTTTAGAGGATCTTGTTCATTGTGGCCCTGTGGAGATGAACTGTGGTCATGTAGCAGGGCTGAGGACTGGTACCATTATTTATGTCCGCAGGTGTGAGGTACAGCTTGTCATGAGGCGATCTGGATGCACTTCATCCTTGGCAGGGAGAATGCCTTGTGCTTTCAGGCTCCTCTTGGAGACTGGGAGGCCAGGGAATGAACGCAGGGTCCTCAGACCTGGATGGGGGTGGCTTTTTCTGAGCTGAAAGTGACCACTTTGGAATTGACACAACATGGGTTTTAGAAGGAACATTTTGGTTTTATCTAGTTCTTCTGCCCATGCTGTTCTTCAGCAGACTGGTGGGTGGTCACACACTAAACCAGTAGCAAGAAAATTAAAACAAAAAAAAAGGGCTTGTTGGAGAAGATGAAATAGGGGAAAGCCTTATGATTGTCTGTCAAAAGATTTTGAGAATATGGGAACTACAAACAAGATTGAAATGAAAGCAAGCTTTGAGATACCTTAGTTACTGAACAACTGGAAAATAATGGTGTGGCTGTGCTGGCAGTGTGGGTGCAGGAGCTGTGAGGGAGCCCCAGCCCCTGTGTGGGTTCTGCCCCTGTGTGTGACAGGTTGCTGGCAACCATGGGCTCCTCCCTTATGTGTTCACTGGGGTGGAAAGGGCTTGGAGATCAACACAGGGGCTCCGAGGTGAGGGTAGACAGCCCACCTGTAGGTCCTGAAGTACTGGGTGACACATTGGCCGTCTGGGGCACAGGGCAGGTGGAAGGTTGTCACCTTGATATTTTCTGAAAAATCCCTTTGCCAGGATTTCTTCTCCTGGGAATATGAGAGGCTTCTCCATGTTTTGCTGCTCTGGAATGTGATTTGGAGAACTGTTTACCCGGCATGTGAATTGGTTTTACTTAATGACCAGTCCCAGTCCAGCTGTGTCAGACTCTGGTCAGTCACAAGTTTTTGTTGCTCGTTCTTTGCTAGCTTCCTGATGTCTCATTAATCTTTAGTATAGTTTTAGTATATAATTTCTTTTAATATAAAAAGTGGCAGTGGTGTTGCTGGTCCCTGGACATGCCAGGTGCTGGGGGCTGGCCAGGGCTTGCTGGCAAGGCAGAGGCTGAGGGAGCAGCTGGGCTCAGGAGTATGAACATGGCTCAGGAGCCGAGCACTGCCCTGCAGGGCCACTGACAGCAGCTTCTGAGGGCCAGCAAGGCCTGAACAGCATGGCCATGGCGCTGTGGACGGCTGGGAAGGGCAGTTGCACACTGGAAATGTGCTGCCAACCCCGGGGATGTAGATCCGTGTTCATTACACTAAGAGAAGCTTGGAGAAAGTCTGAAGAAAATGACTGGAAAAGACATATGGGTTCTAGTGTAAAAAAACCTTTATTTTTTGTCTATCCATCTCTATCTATCTGTCTATGTATTTATATATACATATATATATCTCTATCTATGTATGTGCTTATGTGTGTTTGATGGGTAAGGGAGATGAGGGCTTTGGGCAGACTGACATTTGGTGCTGCTGTGTTTTTGGGGCCGGCTGTAGGGCTTTTTCCCCCGCCGTTGCTGCCGCCAGACGTGTCTCATGCGAATTGGCCCAGGCTGGGAGCGGTTGTCCATGGTGGATCCGTGGAAGATCCATGGAGGCCTGTATGGAGGTCGTGGCCGTGCTGCTTGACTGTTGGCAGCCAAAGTGCCCTCAGGCAGCGCTGGCACTGCCTGTCTGGAAGTGCTGGGGCTGCTTTCATCAGCACTCTGGGCTGGCTCATTGTCAATCCTGCAGCGTTTTGCGGGTGGGCCGTACGATATCACTGAGGCACTGTCTTTCTCTGGGTAGCCACGTTTGAAGGCACACCGAGGGCAAGAGGAAGAGCTGCCAGTCTTGGCAGGACACTTGCCCTGGGAGAGCTGTGGTGCTGCCTGGCTGGAAGTGCTGGGTTTGCAGGCGTCAGCACTGTGGGCTGGCCCATGCTGGATCCTGCAGTGTCCTGCAGGAGAGCTGTGAGTTGTCTGTGACTGTACTTCTTCCTCAGTGTTGCACTGCTTTAAGGCCTGCTGAGGGCTGGTGGAGCAGCTGCTCTTGAGGAGCGCCGTGTCCTGGGACAGTGTCAGCAGTTCTGGGCTGGAAGTTTTGGGCCCCACAAGCTCGGGGTTGCCAGTGGAACCTGCAAAGAGGGGCAGCAGGAAGGTTGTCAGGACAGCCCCCAGGCTGCAGGCAGGAGTGGCCAATGTGGGATCCAGTGCCCTCCTGGATCCAAGCCGTGTGCCAGAGGCCCTGCTGCCAGGCCCATCCTGGTCCCTGTCTGCATTGCATGGCACTGAGTGCTTTGGTGCATACCAGTGTGTGTGGCAGCACAGGTGCTGCACTCCCAGGAGCAGGTGCTGTTCCCCAAAGAGGAGCAGAGTTGGTGGATGCCCTCAGCAGCGCAGGAGCTGCACAGCCGCAGTTGCCAGGGTCTGGAGGAGCAAGGAGGTGATGAGGACAAAGTGTCAGAGCAGGGGATGGCCATGCCGTGGCAGAGCACCCTTGTTCTTAATTGTATATCCCTGAGCCTGTTGGGAGACAGATCCCCTTTAGATTCCCTGCATTGCTGCTTTGGCAGCTTACCCGTGTGCCTCCGTGTGCTCCCTGCCTCCCGGACAAAGGCACGTTGCGGCATCGCAGCGGCTGTGCCTCTGATCTGAGGGTCCGACCTCTGGGTCCCTCTGCCATGAC
>NW_005054369.1:1396411-1402446 GCF_000277835.1 Geospiza fortis | reverse complement strand
GGAAAGAGTTGAGCCCAGCTGAGCCCACATCAGGCAGCTGCTGGCAGTCACTGCTGTTTTGCATGTCCCATTTCCAGCAACTCGTTGGAGCTGAGGGCAAGAGGGACAGGCCAGAAGGTGGCCGGGCCTGGCAGGGCAGTCCCTAGGCTGGCACTGTGCTTGTGCCTGCCGCCTTGTGAGCTGGGTGGAGAAAACCCAACCTCTTGGAGAGTCGGATCCCCATGGTGAGCATTTCCATCATGAACGGCTCTTGGTTCAGGCAACGCGGGCATCGGAAGTCAATGCCAGCATGCAGAGCCAGTCTCTGGATGCAGTGCCGGTGGAAGCGGGCGTCTTGGCACGCTGGGCACCCCATGGTTTTGTAGGAGATGTTGTCTTCCACAGTGTCCAGGCAGATGCTGCAGGTGTTGTCCTGGCTTGGACGTGGCTGCAGTGCCTGCTCAGGGCGGTGCTCCCAGCAGAAGGACCTGTGAGGAAGATGAAGGAGATGGGCGAGGGAAGGGTGATGTGCAGAGTCCTTTGGCTGTGCTGGCAGTGTGGGTGCAGGAGCTGTGAGGGAGCCCCAGCCCCTGTGTGGGTTCTGCCCCTGTGTGTGACAGGTTGCTGGCAACCATGGGCTCCTCCCTTGCATGCCCTTTGGGTTGGAAAGAGCTTGGAGATGAACACAGGGGCTCTGAAGTCAGGGTGGACAGCCCTTACCTGTAGGCCCCAAAGTACTGGGTGACACATTGGCCGTCTGGGGCACAGGGCAGGTGGAAGGCACGGTCGCAGCCCATCTGGCAGCAGGTGATGGTGGCCCCCATTTTGCAGCAGATGAAGCAGCTCTGGAAAGAGCACAGCAGCCCCATGAGTGTCAGGACTGGAGCTTTGTGGTCCGTTTGGATCTCCAGACAGGGAGTGGGATGTGGGCAGAGCCAGCTCAGAGCCCCCAGAGCCACCTGCACACGAGGGTACTGTGTGAGCTGGGCCTGGGGCTTCTTTGCTGGGGAGCGGGAGGAGCTGGCCAAGCCTCTCCTGGTGCAAAGCTGCCTGCTCCTGCCAGGTCGTCCCCACCTTCTTGGCTGCTTCTCTGATGATGCGCCTGGTGTCCCCAGCGAGAAAGTGTCCGGTGTCCCCAACGAGAAAGTGTCCAGTGTCCTCTTGTGGGTAAAGCCCAGTGGCGAGGATCTGCAAGGCAGGGGAGGCCGGGAGCTTGTTAGGTCAGGAAGGCAGGGCAGAAATCTGGAGAGAGCTCCAGGAGAATTCACCTGGCAGTAGGTGTGGACACAGAGCTTGAACTTCAGTCTCTTGTCCCCAGAGATGTCGGTGTCCTGGGTCTGGTGGCACAGCATGCAGACTGCAGGGACAGAGCAAGTGCCCTGGGCATGAGCACGTCTGTGGGGCTGGGCAAGTGTCCGTGCAGGATCAGCCCCAGGGCCTTGCTGTGTCTGTGCCGTGCTGGCTGAAGGGCAGAGCAGGTCAGGCATGGGTGGCCCAGCACGTGCCCTGAGCCCAGCCCGGCTGGGGAGCTCCTGCCTGGGCCTGGCATGGTTCTTGTCTCCTCGCTGACTACCCTGGAGCCCCCTGTGCCAGTGCTAGGGAGGTGTGGGGAGGGAGGCTTTTTTTCTTTCTGTCACCTTTTTCCTTGGGGACAGTTTCTGGCCGTGCCCTCTTGGATCCAGAAGAGGTTGATGGCGAGCGACCAGAGCGTCTGTTGCGCTGCCCTGCTGGCATTTCTCCTCCTGACACTTGTGCTCCAAGCCTGAGTGAAGAGACAGATGCGTGTGAGCTGTGTCAGAGGCAGCAGAAGCCTCTGACTTACCCTGATGTCTGAGCAGGCTCAGGCAAGCTTCTCCACAATCTCTCTTCGACTCTGAGAGTGGTGTTGATGTGCAGCCACGTTTGGTGTCTTAGGCCGGGGTGATGATGTCACTGAGGCCACTGTGACATGGCCAGCCCTGATGTGTGGTGATGGGTGATGGTGGTGCCATGCCCATCCCATGTGGTGATGTTGCAGTAGTGGCTTCTTTGGAGGGGGTGGAATTAACCTCTGCTGGGACTGAATTTTGTAGGTGTGACTGAGTCAGTGTGGGTGATACAGCATTATGTGAGCCATGGCTGAGCAGGAGTGGTGAGGCCTGTCCTGCTGCTGAGCCCCAGCTCTCCAGGGAGCAGGCTGGTGGCAGCATCTGCTGGCAGGGGACACAGGTGGGACAGCAGATCCCTGGATCCCAGGGAGAGCCCACAGCTGGCACCAAGTCTGCTGGGCTGCACAACTGCAACTTGGTGCTGCTGGTCTTGGAGTTCCAACTCCTGGGGCAACTGGTTGTGAGCCAGTGTGGCCTTTTCATCACCTGTAGGATTGGTTGTGATTTGTTTTGCTGATTAAAATGTATCATCCCACAAGTCTTTGTCCTGTCATCTTCTGTGCCAACTTTGATATCCTAGGCAGGTTGCAGACCAGGATGTGTTCAATGTCCCATCAGCATTCTCAGTTCCAATGACAAACCTGCCCAATCCTGGTGTCTGCTCTTGCCCTGTCAGGCACTCAGCTCCCACCCACAGCAGTCCAAGCCATGCTGTGTGTATGGGGAATTGCATCTGGGAAGCTGACAGGTGGAAAAGGGTCTGGGGTTGGTGGTTGATAGCAGCTGAATGTGAGGTGGCACATGCCTGTGTGGCCAAGCAGGCCATTGGCAGCTGGCCCTGTAAGCAGCATTGGTGTGGGCACCTGGAGCAGGGCAGTTCTCAGCCCTCTCTGCTTGGGCTGCTGAGACACCTTGGATTCATGAGCTGGTTTTGAGCCCTTAGAAAAAGAAAGATACTGGAGTCCTTCTGCGTGGTCAGAGAATGGTATGGAGCTGGGGTAGGGTCTGGAGCAGACATTTGATGATGAGCAGCTGAGGGGGTATTAGGGCTCAACCTCAAGAAAAGGAGGCTTGGGGGAATCTTGGTGGTCTACAACTGCTTGGAAGGACCTTGGAGCCATTTGGGGGTTTGTGTCTTGTCTTAGGGAACAGGTTTGTGTATTTATGAAACAAACAGGAAATGTACAAGGTTAGTACTGAGATGCTAAAGTGTAGCATATACTTTCGAATAAAAAAGAAGCAGATGAGAATTAAAAGCAGTTCTCAGTGGTGGTCACTTCCAAAGGTTATTTTGCTGGTAAGTGATCCTGTATTTATTAGTATCAGTCAAGAACTTTGTTAAGGCACACGGCATTTGGAGACTGTTCAGATATGAAAAACCTCTGAAGAGTTTTCATACTCTTGGAGGTCAACTCTAGCCCTCATTTTTGCATAGTCTGGTTTTCATAGGATTTTATTTTGGGGGACTGTACGTGTGGAGCTCAGTATCATTGTCCCAGCAGTCCCAGGAGACCTGAAGGCAGTGGCTTTGTTCTCTCCTTGGACAGCTGGGATGTGCTGAGGGAGCTGCATCTGTGTGCCCAGCTGGCACCCATATCTTGGCCACAGCTTCTGTGAGAAAAGAGGTTTATTCACATGAAGGGGTAATGCCATCATACACACCTGATGTGAGAGACATGCACAGAAACCCTCAAACAGCTTCTTTTTCTCATTCTTCACCCAAATGCTCTTTCACATGGAACTAGAAAAATCCAAACCTTGTGTTTCTTGCATGTTGGTTTTCTTAGTACCACTTAAAAACTTTAGTCCAACACTTAATATCCTTTAAATAAAATATGTCAACAATAAGCAGCCACGACTAACTTACAGTCTTAAAAATCATAGTAAAACAAATAATATTACAAATATACTAAACACTACCACAAATATCACTATAATTTCTGATATATTTTTTAATCAAATAATTAAAATCTAATAACACCCATAAACTCTCATAAAAATTTTTAAAATGCCACTATATATACAAAATAAATTCGTAATTACTGTTACAAATAATAAAAGAAGAATAACAGTCATCCATCCCTTCATAGTACAAAAACTCATCACAATATAGAAAGAAGACATACTATCCCAATACTTGCATGGGAATGGAGATAAACTTTCTTCCTTTGCTATATAATCTCATTTTCCCCTCAAATCCTGAATTCCTGACCTGTTTACTGCTGCTGACCTATTTACTGGTCTGCTGAAAATGGGGGCTTTCCCGTGCTTTGGTGTGATTTATGTGCCACCTTGCAGTCATGCCTTTTATAATTCTGGCAGTACACACCCAGATTTGGATGTGACCAGTTTTTTTTCTTGCAGAGATTAATAAAAAAGTGTTCTGAGTCTGTCTGACACAGTTCCATGGCTGAAAATACAGAAATAGTGAAGGTTGAGGAGTTGTTGGCAGGAATTGTTTTAAAATCTGCATTTCACAGGCGATGTAATGGGCATGATTAAATAGTTTAGTCATAGGTAAAAGCAATGGGAACAGTGATCCTTCATGTTATATCCAATTACATCATTCCTCCCAATGACATTCTGTGCAATTCCCAATGTTTTCCTTTAGGAAATACAGAGCATAAATAAAACATTTTGCTGTGGAGCAAGTGGCAACAGCAAATTTTGTAAGATGTAAGAAAGAATTTTTTTTGTAAGAAAATTTGGAATGAATGTTGTGCTGTTCATCTTTATTTATTTATTCTTTCTCCAGGACAACTGGACTTTCCCAGGATGTTTTTCCTTCCCCAACTCTTTCTGTGCCTCATCCATTATATTCTCTAAACCTCACTTAAAAGAAGATTTCATTCATTACAACTTCATCACCTTTAATTTCTAAAAGGTCTAATTATGCCCTTAAATACCTTGGCCAGAGGCATCTCAGACATTCTTGAGGTTATCTGGGAATAGTTTTGTGTGTGTTTTGTGTCTGGGTAGCACCTAGGGACTGCTTTTACAGATGAATTAATGGCAGGTTTTTGCCTGGGCACAGCAGGGATGGCACAGTTCTGCTTGGGAGATCCCAAAATTGTGAGTGAACATTGAATTTCCTACCTTCAGACCCAGCAGTGCCAGCTTCCTCAAGGGGAAAAGGAGCATGTTTCTATTTTCAATTTTACTCTTCCAAATTTATGAAAGACATGAGATGAAGGAATATCCCAGGCTTTTTTGTTATCTTGGGAAGTTGTTCTGTTTGAAGCCACTTGATGACATGTCATTAAGCAGTGAACTGTTGGACATGGTTGGTTTTCCTAAACCAGGCAGAGGACATCTGAAGCAGTCCCTTACACTGACTCACATTCCATTGCCTGGCACTCTCCCCAGGTCAAACTTCTCCTCTTTTAAACAAAAGTTATTCCAAATATGATTAGAATTACTTGCCCTATGGAAAGATTACCCCAACATAAAGCTTAAAGGCTTTGAAACAAACCTTTTTCTTCAGTGTAGGAAAAATGTGCCTTTATTATAGACTTACAAAACCCAGCAGATTTTTTTTCCTGAGTTAGAGGTGTGTGTAAATCACAGGGTTGGGATAGGATGGCAGGGAGGGGGTTATGGTTTCTTGGGTCTCTGTAGGGAAATCTGCTTTTTTTTCCCTTGTCTGCACATCCCAGCTGGTTTGTATCACCTCCAGTGGTTTGCAAGGATTATTTATTTCTACTACTTGTAAACCATTTTTCCTTCATGCAAATCTTCCCTCAAAATGACCTTTTCTCTTTTCTTTGTATACAGATTACTCAGCCCAGCATCCTCTCAGGCCTAGGATGCAGTGTGACTGCACCCTCTGTTATCATTTCCCAGATCTCATGTGTCTTGGTTTCCTTTCCTGGGGGGGAGCCTTACCATAAAAAATCATTATCTGGAGTGGGGTGTTATAAATGTGTTTTAAGAAATGACCAGATGAACTCAGTGCTGCCTGGTGCTAAACACTGCTCTTCCTGGATCTCACAGAATCCTCGAGTGGTTTGTGTGGTGCAGCTGCCTTGGCCAAATTCTCTCTGCATCCTGCTTCCTACAGAGACAATCTGGGCTGTCCCAGCAGCCCCAGTCCCAGGTAACCAGCTGTACCCCACCCTCCCCTCAGCCAAACCCACATAACTCAGTAATGGCACACATTTATAACATTCCTGCTCAATGGCTGGGCTT
>NW_005054369.1:1383531-1396348 GCF_000277835.1 Geospiza fortis | reverse complement strand
GGAAAAAAAAAAAAAAAAAAAAAAGAGATTGATCTGCTCCTGTCAGCCTTGCCCTTGCTGATGATGGACTGTAAATGCTGCTGAGGCAGTGATGAAGCAATCTGAAGATAATATGTCCATGATACATTAAGTGAAATTTAAAGTTTATTGGTTTTCCTTATGAATCCCAAAGAAAGCAAGAGACACTCTATATAACACAGGTGGTATATTGCCAGGTGAGGAAATAAAGTTAACAAAGCTTGGAAGGACTCAGATCTGGGTGAAGGAAAACCTCTGTCGTGGAGCAGAGGGGAGGGATACCGAGAGAATCATTCAAAAGTGATAATTTTTTCATTGCCTGTATTGTTGTTTCTGGGGACATGAGCTTCTCCCCATGGGTTTTGTGGAAAGCATGCTGAGTTCTGTTTCTTTGGGGAAGAGTTTTCAGTTAATTCTGAGATTTTTGGTTAATGTAACTAATGAGTGTGGTAGGTTTGGTGTTGGTTAATTACTAACGTATTTATTTGTTGTGAGGTAGGATTAGGGAAAAGGTAAAGTAGGTTTAAAACTTTAAAGGGTATAAAAAATTTATATAGGAGTAACTAAGTGTAAGAAAAATTAGAACAAAACTTTCAGAACATTCGTCTTTATAACTTTTTTCTTACTGATAATGTAAAGAAATAAAACTTAAAATTTTAGTTAGTTTACTACTTTCAGCATTATTTTTTTACTTAGGGAGAGAAGTTGTTTTTGTTAATGTTATGGAGACTTCTCTATAAGAAAAAACCAGTTCTTCTGTTACTTCAGTTAATAATAAATGCACTTTTACCCTCACCCCCAGTTTATCATCCATTCTGTGCATTATCTGAGTGTTCTGATGCTGTAGTGTCTTGGAGTCCAGTCTGTTTGGCTTCTTCTAAAATCTTCCCAAAGCACCCAAACAACACCCCCACATGTCAGTGCCTGTGTGTGGGCAGAGCTGGGTGATGTGTCCCTGGGATCACCTCTTGCCTGAGGAAGAGGAGAGGCTTCTCACAGCAGACTCCCTGCACGTGGCCCTGCCAGGAGTCAGCTTTCCCTCAGAGCCACAAATCCTGCTGAGCCTGGGAGCCAGCAGAAGCTCAGATAAACGTGATTAAGGCCCTCTTAATTCAGGGGGCAGGTTCCTCCCTCCCTGTAACCTCACAGCAGAGGTGAATGTTGCAGTGATACTGCACAACCCATGGCTTCTGTCCTCCCTTAAAACACCTGGCTGGTGGGGCACCTCACAAAGAGTAACCTTTGGTTTTCCAGTAGTTATTTTCAGCCAGACTAGAAATTTAACTTATTACATTCACGGACTCTTGAATAGGATTCTTGAATAGGACTCTTGAATCCCACCCTGTGCCTGAGAGCAATGTCCAAACCCTTCTAGAGCTCTGGCAGCCTTGGGGCCGTGACCATTCCCTGAGGAGCCAGTTTTTGAAATACAGGACACATTTTACAGTGCTGGAGGTCTGTTCAGAACCAGGATGTGAAATTGGTATCCCCAGATAGGAAGCAGAAAACAGGAGGCCATGTAAGGGGTAAAAATGTTCCTGCAGTGAGGCTTTACCCTGTGTGAGTAAAGAGGACAGATCCATTACAGAGAATTGGTGGTGCATTTGATAAAAATCCTCCTTGGCTCGTTTTTCATTCCTGACCTCAACAAGCAGTTGGAACATGGAATGTTGCAGCCTCGCAGCAGCTGGAACGGCACAAGTTTTGTAGCTGGCATTTTCCTCTTGATGGTTCAGCTTATGATGTCAAGTTGGATGTGAACAGCAGCCCAGGTTTTATGAGGGTGTGTCAGGTTAAAGGCAGTGGAGTTGCACTGTGCACCTGATGGTGAGGCAGGAGCAGGCATTTATAAACAGGGATATTATTAGGAACAGCAAAGTTGGCTGGGGAAACACATCCAGGCTTGTAAGTGCTGAGTTTTAGTACTGGAAACCATGAATTTTACTGCTACATTTTGTTTTAAATTTTGTTTTCATGAGGAAACAAAACTTCACTGAATGACCACCCCATCTAGTCCCAGGGTGACAAAATCCTGAAATATTAGTCTCTTAAATTTTTTTAGGAATTTCTCGGCAAATGTTCATGCCTTCCCTCTCAGCCTGCCCCTAAGAGGGTGAGGAGTGCTGCTACCATTTTACAAATAGGTTCTTGGAGGCACAGAGGAGCTGAACTGCTTCTTGTCACACATAAAGTCTGCTCCAGAGCATGGAGACTTGGCTTTGATTTGCAAAGCCCAGCCCTCTGCACTAACCATGGCACAATATTTCCTTGTTCTTCTGCCTTCTGAAAGGGCCACTGAGGGTTTGGCTAAGAGCCCTTTTTAATAAATGGGGGCAAAAAGAGAAAAGAGAATGAACACTTTGGCTTATCAAGTGTTGTTTGCTGAAACTGAGCACTGGATTGTGGCTCCAGATCAGAGGTTGGCTCTGTTGTGTGTTTGTATGTTGTCTAACACAGTGGATAATTAGTCCCAGTTGGGATACTTTGGATGTACAAATTATGCAAATGTATTTACTACAAATAATAAAAACACTTAAAAAAATGGGCAAACTCTCTCCTGCTGTCTAAAATGGTTTTTCATTTGAGCCTCAGCATTTACAGTTAAAATTCAAATGATTCATTCCGTAGAGCAGCCTTTGCCTTCAGGTTCCCTAATCGTCTCCTCTGGGAAAGTAATAAAACACATTTTTCCAATTATTTCCATTACAGTTTTTCTAGATAAAAGAGGATTTATTCCCAGTCTTGATTTATCAGTTGTTGCTTGATCTCTTCAAAACCCACTCTCATTCTGCTCAGGGCTGGCACAGCTGTGTAATCAGTTGTGAACAGAATTGTTGCTCACGGGTGATGAGGCCAGTTAAAAATGAGCAGTCAAGAAGAGACTTAGATGTTAAAAATGCTTGGTTTGATCCAGTGACCTGATGATGGGATCAAGTTTAGGCCAGTGACATAAGTTTTCAAAGCCTTTGTCCAAAGCCCCTCTCAAGCTCTCATGGAGCCCGTCTGGGCATTGCAAGGGGCTCTGAGATGTCCCTGGATCCTTTTCCAGGTGAACACTTCCCAGCCTGCCCTTGTGGCAGAGATGCTTCATCCTTTGGAGCATCTTCATGGCCTCCTCTGGTTTCTTTTACCAGGTCATTGTAATTAAAGAGAATTACCACAGCATCAAAATGATTTCCTTAAGATTTCTAGGAAACATGCAGCCAGCTAAAAAGCAAGTGAGACATTTTTTCTCTTTCTTCCTGATTTTTTTCTGACCCAGTGCAGGAGCTGCATGTCTCTAGTTTGACTGGGAAAGAAACATCATGGATAACAATCAGGAGACCGACAAATAACATTTTATCAGGAATAATGTTTGCACTATTACAGGACATTGTGCCTCACACAGTGTGGTTTATTTAGTCCAAATAATTACTGACATTCCAGTGTTCTCCTGGAGTATCAGTAATTATTTTGACTAAATAATACTGGTGTCATTTCACAGGACTCTTCCCTTAGCTGAATGCATGATGGTCATTTCCATGAAAGCTTTAGTGAATGGCTATCTCATTAGGAACAGTTAAAGAATATCCACAGTCAATTAATACCAGATTTGTAATGGAAAATATTCCCACTGGAGGCTGTGATGTCGCCGGTTGGCCACAAGGTTTTCGGGGTGAAGGAAGAGACGAGATGGGCTCCATGATCAGAAGGCTTGATTTATTATGTTATGATATATACATCTATTATAACTATACTAAAAAGAAAAAGAAAAGGAGAGTTTCCAGAAGCTGCTAGCTACCTAAGAATAGAAAGTAAAGAATGAATCAACAAACCTTGCTCTCTCGGACTGTGTCCGAGAGAGCTCAGTTGTGGATTGGCTATTATTTCCAAACACTCAATCTGGGCCAATCCAGAACTGACCTGTTGCATTCCACAGAAGCAGACAATCTCTTGTTTACATCTTGTTTCTGGGGCCTCAGCTTCCCAGAAGGAAAAAATCCTAAAGAAAGGATTTTAGTGAAAAGGATGTCTACGACACCGTGACACTAAGAAGTGAATAAAAAGTAATATTAAGTAAATAACAGCAACAAAGGAGAGTTTGATTTTGAAGAGCTCCTGAAGAATTAGTCACAGAAATTTCTTTAATAAGTTTCAGTCAGTTCCCAGACCATCAAAGAACAACATGATGCCTTTCACACTGCAGTCTTCTCACAAATTTATTTATAACTTCCCATCCACTTTTTCTCCAGGGTCCATATTTTCCCATTTTTCCAGGAGCACTGACAGCAGCCTCTTCCAAACTCTTAACATCAAAATGACATGGATACAAATAAGGCACATCAGTCTCATGACCCCTCAGATCAGGGAGCAGAAATGCTGGAGAGCTCTTCTTCAAAAGCTGCTGAGTATTGTAAATGCAGGCAAATCGACGAGGGGAGAGAATGATGCATCTGACTTTATCTTAACAGAAGGCTAATTTATTACTTTATTATACTGTATTATATTAAAGAATACTATAGTATACTAAAGAATACAGCAAGGATGCTTACTGAATGCTAAAAAGATAATAATGAAAACTCATGACTCTTTCCAGAGCCTCGACACAGCTTGGCCCCAACTGGCCAATGAGTCAAAACAATTCACATGAATCCAATGAAACAATCACCTGTGGGTAAACAATCTCCAACTACACTCCAGAGGAGCACAACACAGGAGAAGCAAATGAGATAAGAACTGTTTTTCTTTTTTTCTGAGGCCTCTCAGCTTCCCAGGAGAAAAATCCTGGGCAGAGGGATCATGTTCAGAGAATGTGAATGCCACAGCAGAGCTGCTGTTGACCTGCAGAGTCCTTGAGACCCTCATATCACTATTCATGGTGAGATGGAGCTCTCCTAACACACCCCAGGGAAGGAGAAGAGTTTGGTCCTGGCATAGCCACAAAAAACAGTGATGGCTTCACCTGCCACCCTCTCTACTTGGGAGCTTCCCAAATAAACCTGGACAAGGCTTGGAGCAACCTGGTCTAGTGGAAGGTGTCCCTGCCCATGGCAGAGGGTGAGATGAGATAAGCTTTAAAGTCCCTTTGAAATGAGACCATTTTATGACTTTCTGAATGTGCCCCCACCAAATATCACTGCCAAAACCAAGGGGGTTTGTCCTTGTATTGTATTTTTGGGGTTCCCAGACGAAGGAAGGAATGATGAATCTGACTCTCTGTTCTCAGAAGGCTAATTTATTATTTTATGATACTGTATTATATTAAGAATACTAAACTAAACTATACTAAAGAATACAGAATAGATACTGAAGGCTAAAAAGATAATAATGAAAACTTGTGATTCTTTCCAGAGTCCCGACACAGCTTGGCACTGATTGGTAATGAGTGAAAACAATTCACATGAAACCAATGAAACAATCACCTGTGGGTAAACAAACACATTCCACATGAGCAAAACACAGGAGAAGCAAGTCAGGTAATATTGTTTTCCTTTTTCTCTGAGGCTTCTCAGCTTCCCAGGAGAAGAATCCTGGGTGAAGGGATTTTCCCAGAAAATATGACTGTGACATCCTTGCTGCTTTGAGCTGCTTGTTTTGGACTATGACTGGCACAGTTTAACTGCTGTGGAAATCACTCTCGTCCCTGGTCCCTCGCACACAGAGCTTATAAGGAGGCTGTTGTTGTCACCTAAACAGAAGCGCAGTTTGCACTGAAGTCACTTTTGAAGCCAGCTCTGCTTTCTCCACACATGGCACAACAATGTTGTTTTCAATCTAAAAGACTTCTACTACCCTTCAGGGAGAAGAGCAATAAGAAACACAGCACGAGTCAATTCTTTCAGGGAAGACACGTGTTAGGATTTGTGTCTGCTCCCTGGCAGCCTCCCTTGACATGAATGCAAAGAGCCTGCCAGGCGTGGTGGCGAATGAGGGGATGCCTTAGAGATTTAAGACTGCAAAGTAGCAAAATAAAGACATAACAATTCCACAGTACACACACACCACAAAGCTCTCTAAGGGTAATTTCACAGCAATCTGTAGGAATCCATAAATATCCTGCTGTCACATGTTATTTGTTAGCAAAATCTACAAAGTTTCAGAATAATTAAAGGAGAAGTTACATATCTGTGCCCAGTGACTCAATAAAGGCACTTTTGTAGCTGTTTTGACATAACATTCACCTTATTTACAAAGAAATTGTTTTGCTGAAACAGCTGGGAAACTGCTTTTAATGTTTCCTGACTTTATATTTATTCCTAATTGAAACACTAATAGAAATCCTACTTATCCAAAATTCCCTGTGTGTTGAACAAGCTACAGGGAACATTTTGGGAGTGCTGTCTCAGGGCTCTGTCAGTGAAAACACACAGTGCTTTAAGTTCCATACTTCTTCCCGGTTCTCCCTGATACTTTCCCCTAGGAAAAAGGTTTTTTAGGTCAGAGAATATTCTCCATTACCTAAAGAGGAGCCACTTTCCTAAGACTCAAGTACAAACCTGGAGCATCACTGAATGCCACTGCTGTGAGCCATGAAAAAAACCTTGTCCCTTAATAAGAAACACTGAGAAAAGAAGGTAGAGTTGTCCAGAGAAGCACTCACATGACCAAAAGTTCAAGAGTGGAATAAGGTGACACTTTGATTTTGTCTGTTCTGCAGAGGTTTTCATGCAGGAAGAGGGAGGGATGCTGAATTTCCCAATCCCCTGCAATAAGGCATCGTCCAGGCTCACTGTTGTGTCTCATTTGGAGGAGAGATCTGGCAAGAAGAGAAGAGGCAGAGCAAAGCTTCAGGGCTGGCATGACATTTTTGAGGAACATTAAGTGATTTCTTGGATGTTGCATGGAGTGTAAATGAATCCATAGTAATTGAGATTGCAAAGAGAGCCATTGAATAAAAGCCCAGAATACTGTGCTGAGGAACCCAGCCTAACATTGTGAAAACATTGTGATGCTCAGAGCACTCCCGATGTTGTGTCTGCATATTCATCAGGAGGCACATTTGCCTGATCAGCAGCGATCAATAACCCATTACCTTTGGAAAGCCAGCAGAGGACATCTAGCAGCCTTTGAGGTGATGCAGGAACATGATTTTTGTCTAAAAACCCAAATTCTGTTTCCTGGTTCTAACAGATATCACTGACCAGCCTGGTGGGCACAGGAGCTGTGAGAGGTTCATTTCTACAAATCCTCCCCAATCCTGGTGGGTGTGAGTTGTATAAACTGATGTTTTAAGAAGGATCATAATGCTGTGTTTCAGAACAATAAAGGCAGCACACTGAAGGCAATCACAGCAATGTTCCTGTGCTGTGCATCTCAACTCAGGGGAAGAGATTCCAAGCTCATGCATTATTCATCTGCAATAACTATCTTTTAAATTCTAAGAGGTAACAACAATCAGTGCTCATTCACCACTGCCATCACTACCCTTAACAAGGACCAGCCCTGTAATTTCACTGCACAAGAATATTCCTGGAATCTCTCTCCTTCTCAGGCTCTTAGAAAAATGAAGTAAATAGTGAAAAAAATTGGGCTGGTTATGCGTATCCTTTCGCTGGAACTTCCTCAGCATCATGACTGCTGCCAGTGGTGGAATCTGCTGAAAACTTTGTGAGCTGAAGTGCTGCAGTGAGAGAATGTTAAGTCAAAATTGTAGAATTACTCCCTTCCATTTGTGACGAGAGAATGTTAAGTCAAAATTGTAGAAATACAAACTCCCTTCCATTTGTGATGTATGATGGACATTTCTATGTTTTTCTTTCTGCTAGGTACATTGTACAGGCTGGTTTCTGAGGATAAACACAATTATGTGTGGAAATAATGGAAAATGGATTTAGGCCATGTGCTTTTGTTGCTTAGTTTAATGATTTTGAGGTACATGTCACATTGTGAAAGGCTGCATTTCGTTTTTGGATTGTATTTTATCAGCTAGACCCATTGCTTCTGGCACAGATATGAGTGTTACACCAAAAACATTGTGAAAGATCGGGAGGAATCACAGCCAGGGGCTTTGAGACATCCATTAACCCAATATCACACTGGTGAGAAGTCATTTTTTGTCTTTCCTAACTGGAATAAAGAAAATTGAGTACAACACCACTTGGAGAGTTGATAATCCTGGGTGAGGCAGGCCTGGCAGGCTGGACTCTCTCTGTTGAGGTGTTGTTTTATTTGATTTTAATTTTGAATATGGATGAGACACTTCGGTTTGCTAAGCTGTTTTCTTTATGTGAGGATAAGTGAGATGCTGCTGGGATACAGCATTTTCCCCTTATGCTTTCAAATCTTTCACAAAGACTCAGACATAATCATTGTCCCCCAGTTATATAAGCAAGTGTCCCTCAGTTCATCAAGCACAGAGAAATATTACCTGTGCCACTGCCATTGTTAAAATGGATTGCAAGAGGAAGGCATAAAATAAGATTTTGACAGCAAGGGAGACAAAGAGATGAGAAAGAAAATGTGATTTTCTCCAGAACATGCAGATTATTTTCTAAATCCTGAGGAGTGACTATTTCTGGGGAATACAAATCAGACAGCACAAAGGAAGAAAAATAGATTGGATGCACAGCCAGGTAAATCTGGTTAACTGAGTGCTTTAGCTGAGTTGCAGGTGCCTCTTGTTCTCTAAATGATGTGTTCGTCCACGCTTTTCCATACACACCTGAAGTCAGAGGTGAGGGCTGTGACACTCCACGACTGAGGCTGCTGCCATTTGCACCTGTTACACCTTCAAAGTCATCCCAGTTTGATTATGGATGCTGCAGGGATTTTCCTCATCCTTTTATCAGCAGCATTGGCTTGAATTAGAACAATTTTCTGTGAGCCACAGCGTGAAGAGGCTGCTCAGTGGGCTGCAGATGTGCAGCTGGAGAGTTGGATGGGGCCAGTGGTGGCCAGTGAAACTCAGCAAGGATAGAATCAGAATCATTTAGGCTGGAAGAAGCTTTTAAAAATCATGAAGTCCAGCCATTAACTCAGCATTGCCAAATCTACCACTCCTTCCATCCCTGTAGCATTCAGTGGGGTCTGTGAGCAACAAAGTTTTATGAACCATTCTCAGCATTGACCACTGCTGAAAAAGACATTAAATAAGATTTTCATTCTCTTAAACATGAAATTCCAAGGAATCTAACCAGCTGAAAGGCTGTTTTATTTTCAAGTCTTTATTTTCACCTTTCCCTCTGGTAATGCTTCATCACAGACGTTTTGGTGACTCAGGGAGTGCAGCTTGGTGAAGAAGTGGTTCTGCTCTGAAATGCAGCTGTGCAGGCTGAACAGCTGACACGCAGATTTGGGGGAGGAGCAGAAGAGGAGTTTCTGTTCCTCCAGACAGGGACATGATAAAGTCTTCCCCAAGGTGCAGAAAGGAATGTCCTTGAGTCCTGCTGGGAGTACCCATGCTCGCTGCTCAGCATCTCAGCAAGGCAGGTGACTGGCTGCCTTGAGGAGCACATTGGGAGGGGCATTAAGGGGTAAAAGCTTATGACCACTGAATCCAACTGAATCTCTTCAAGAGAATTCATATCTCTTCACGAATTAATACTGAAGATGCAGTTCTAAAGCTGTGGATTAATTTTCCATCAGAGTAACAGTGCAAGAGCAGGTAAATCCATGCTCTATGCTCCGCATCTGCTTGAACTTTGCCCTCCTGGATTTTCTTCCAGAAAGCTTTGAAGGAAGCTGTTGGCAGCAGTCCTTCAGTGTTAGTAAAGCACTGCTTATTTTCTGCCTTACTTTTTTGGTACCTTTTGCTCTCTGTCTGAAGGTCTTTGCAGCACACCCTTGCAGAGAGTAGAGGGTTGGAAGGGACCTTAGAGATCATCTCATTCCACCCCCCATCACGGGCAGGGGCACCTCCCACAATCTCAGGTTGTTCTGGCCTGGAACACTTCCAGGGATGGGGAGTCCACCTGATTTGGAGTGCCTTGCTCAGTATTTCATGTGAATAAGCATTGTACAGAGTAGCTACAAGCAGGTGGACTTCTGACCCTAATAAAATCAGTATATACCCCCTCACTCAGGCTGTGCAGGATTATTTTTGCTGTGAAGATAATACTGCCTGTGGTGTACTTCTCTAACTTGGCACAATGAAAATGCTTTCAGGTGTAGTTAAGAGCCTTGATGCCAATGCCACTGGGGGAAAAGGAAGTCACAGTCTCACTCATCTGTTAGTGGAAAGCTCATATCCTGCACTGCCAAGTGACATATTACCTGTCCCTTTGGGTTCATGGCTTTGGAGTCCTTTTAGGGTGCCAGCTGACGTGATGATATAGGTTCACCTCGTTTCCTACATGTCCCCAGAATAAATGTTCAAGAAAATGGAATTTAATAGATCAGGGAAAGATTAATGTAGCAGCAAATGGGCAGAGGCAGAGGAATGTCTTTGCAAGCTGCTGTTCTCTCATCTTGACTCGCTCATCAATACTTTTCAATCTGCTGTGCTGAGAGGGATATCACTTCTAATGCCCTAAGGTCACTAAAACCTCGCATGAAATCTGTAATCCCTGAGTTGACAGCACAGAAAATGATTTCTCTATTGGTCTTTATAACTGTAATTGCCACTGAACAGAATCTTTATATATTTCTCACTCTAAATTATGTGACTGATGACATGGATGGTCTCTGTACAAAGATAAACCCGATGGTTTCTGATGGTGTGAAGCTGATGAGCAGTGCTATCTGTTGGTTTTTATGTCTTTCAAAAACAATTTCTTGCCAGATGGTCTTCTGAGATTGTACAATCTTCTCCTCTATAGTTGAAGTAACATTGACATTGTAGCATAAACCTTAATTTCCTAGGTATTGTAACCCATAACCACGTAATGTAAAAAAAAAAAAAAAAGACAACCTAAGAAAAAAATCCCTAAAAAAGAATTTTCCCTGTTGTAGTATAAACCAGAAAAGATTGCAATGCTGAAGAGTTGTGCAGCTTTGTAAAGCTACTGATTCATGGAGTATACATGGTTTAGGGCATAATTAACAAGGTACTGAGATTTTTGTTAATTAATGACCTCAGTTCTCATGTGCTCATTCCTGTCTGCTGAAGAGCTGTGGTGTCTAACAGCTGCTTATTGATTTCTTTCAGGTCATGGAGACTTCAGGGATGGGGCAGCCACAGCTTCTCTGGCCAGCCCGTGCCAGGGCCTCACCACTCTTACGGGGAATAATTTCTTTCCAATGTCTAATCTAAACCTCTCCTCCTTTGGTTTAAAGCCATTCCCCCTTGTCCTGTCACTATCTGCCCATCTTTCCCCCTCTTCACTGCATATTTTGGCTTCGCAGTGCTCCTGGTGTCATGAGTGCAGCTGCTTTTTTAGCAGAGGAGCAGAAATGTTCATTTTAATCAGGAGCAGGTGGGGAATTGGCTTTTCCTGTGTGCCCTCTGCAGTGCTGAGCTCAGCAGCAGCAGGACAGCTTTCCTTTATGGGTAAAAAATGGCAGCCTTTGAACTGCTCTTCAGGTAGCAGAACTTCAGTGTTGTCAAATGACTTTTCCCCCTCTTTTCTTTATTCCCAGCATTGTCTCCCCATGTTTTTCAGACAGATGAGAAAGCAGTGGGCTGGATTCTGGGCTGGTTGAGCTGCTACATTTGACTCAATAAAGATATATTGATTTATAGCTGCTGAGAATCTGGTTTTATACAATACTTATTAACAACTAAACCCCACCAAAATTGCTGAGTCTGCTCCTACTGATCCTTGGTCGCTGCAGTGAAACAAAGTAGTTTTATTGTCAATAGTTTTATGCATCTCTTTTGTCTAAGGTGTATCCCACAGTTTTATGCAAACTGTCTGTAAATTATCTTCCATTGAGGACCAGCCTGTTGTAGGCCCTGTTAATCAGAACAAACCAAATTAATACACTTCCTACAAAACAGCATTCCAGATGTTTTAGATAAAAAGTGATTTGGGGTGAAGGCAGGTCATTTTCCAAAGGAGACAACCAATAGTACAGAGCAGCACTGAGCAAACAGAAAATATGGTTGTTTTTAGAGCAAATACCATCTGTCATAAAGCCATGGGAAAACTTCCAGCAATATCATAAATGTGACTGCGGATGAACTTGGAGGATTTCTCCAGAATCTTCCCAACATGAGGAGAAAAACCATTCCAGGGAAATCTCTCTCATCTTGAACCCATGTGGAAATTATGCAAGGAAGTATTAATTTCTGGAAAAATGTTCAAAGCAGTTGAAAAGTGAGAAAGGAAAACAGCATATGGGGATGAGGCAACTCAAACACCAAACAGGAACAGAGGTAGCTCCACAGTCAACAGCACGACTGACACAGCAACCAGCCAGGAAGCCAGATGCTGTGGCTATAGAAAATATCTTCCACACTTGGCATTTGACTCCTCTAGCTGCCAAGGACAATGGAAAAAATCCACATGTGGGAAGTCACACCACAGGATCCAGAAGGCAGTTGCATATGAAGAGAGCTGTGTTTGAAAAAGGCACGGCTGCTCCATATTTTTGGGGGAGGAAGAAGGCAGAGGAGGTTTTGTGCAGGGGAAATGACACTCCAGTGTTTGTTCTTGTCATTCCTAGTCAGGGGGATGTGTTTGGGTGCTTAGGTGGCAACCCCAGTGCAAGGCTGGACATGTGGCAGGTTGCCACCACTGGTGGGCACCCATGGGTGGTGGCAGTTGAGGTGCAGGGAGCAAAAATCAGCTGAAGGCAGTTGTTGGGGTTTTTTTTGAGGAATGAAAATGCAGAATATCCTGGAAGAGTCCTGCTTTCCTGTCCTGTGTGCAGGGAGACACCCAAGGCTTGCTTTCACAGGGGGAGGCTGGGGGTGTCAGAGCCACTGAAAGTTCAGCAG
>NW_005054369.1:1370391-1383513 GCF_000277835.1 Geospiza fortis | reverse complement strand
CAGGGTTTAGGCAGAGCATTGGGCTACACCTGTGTAAACTGAGTCTTTTTTTTAATCTTCAGCAAGCTTCATGTGTGTACTCTAGCTGCCACAAGAAGGTCAGGCAAGAATCCCTTATTTTCTGAGATAAAACTGTAATTAACTCTTTTTAAAAAGTATACATTCCCAAAGAAAGGGTGGTCTGAGGTTTGGAAGAGTCTGTTTTCCACAGATGCAGGACAGCCCTTTCTGTGCTCTCACACATGCTCCCATCTGCCTGTATTTTATTTTTTTCTTTCTAAATGAAAGAGGAAGCCAAAACAAAACTTTGATGACTTTTCCTGCCCAAAAGAAAAATTCATTTGAAGGAAAAGATGGTGATTTGCAGTGATTCTGTTCCCTCTGTGGGTTAGAGACTGGACATCTGAGCCCAGTGGGAGTCACATCCTTTGTCTGTCTGTCCAGCAGCACCACCTGAGCTTGGGCAGCATCACTCCAGGTGGTTCCTGGAGAAGGACTGAGAGACAACTCATCCGAAATAAACCCGTCCTGTTGGCTCATTGTCTCTGGTTTTGAAGCCTTCCCATTTAACTCCCAGCTTTGCAGGAGGATGGTTATTCCCGTGATTCAGTGGAGGATTTTGCTGTCAGAAAGTGTAAAAACTTAGCACAGTTCTCTTTGTTTTTGTAATCACACTTGAGTCACATGGTTTTAATTACTGGTCTGCATTAATGGAGAATGGCTAAATCTGTTTTTTTCAGTCACCAAAGAACAAGAAGCTTGGCAAGGAGACTTTTCTACTGGCAAGTCCTCTCCTCCTACTGGGAAAACTGTAGCAGGAGGACGTGTCCTTTAGAGCAGTTTAAAGGAAGTCTTTATCTTCATCTGCAGAGGGATTCATATTTGAACTCTGTGTGCCATGAGAAGGTCAAGCATGAATCCCTTATTTTCTGAGATAAAATTGTCTTTCAAAGCCCCTGCTGTGGGCTGGGAGTGAATCCAGTGTGGATTGCCTACTGTGCCCAGCTTTGGCTATCTAAAGACTACAAAGGGATCACACACTCCCCTCCCATGAACAATTATGAACGAAAGGCAGAAAAGAGAAAACATGTCCAACATAATCCAAAAAAAGATGAACTTTCCCAGCCCAAGGCCTCATCCCTGGATGATTCTCAGCCAGGTTTTGGTGATCAAAGCAAACTGGGCTTTTTGTGGCTAGAAGAGAGATGGATCCATGGAAGAGAAGGGAGATGGGAAAAGATAGGAAATGCTTTGGCACTACAGTGTCCATGGCAGCTGGGGTCCTCTGAGCCCAGGGAAGAGCATTTTAAGGGGATTCCTGAGTTTATTCAGCTGTGAGGCTCACCAGCACTTTCTGGAAACACAGAATTATGAAGACACTCATAGGTAGGGAAAAGGAAGAAAGGAGGGACTGATTGATCATGGGTATTTTCCCACAGTTGATCTGTGGCCACAAAAAATGGCCGGAAACCAGCTGGGCATTTAAATTGGAAGTGTTTGGTGTCTTGTTTGCACTGGATATTTCCTGCCTTTTGCTGTGCTTTCCCACCCTGAATGAATGTTTTTTTTGCCACAGGCAAATTAAAACACATAGTAAAAAATTAGCATTCGTACGTGCCCTTTTAATCTCTGTCCTTTTTTTCCCTTATAAGAGGATAAATGCATTTAAGAAAATACCATTCTCTCTTGCTCATTTTATTAAATATTTACTTGGATTAACAGAATTGCTGCCAGAAACGAAAGTTGTGTTCTGTGCCTGTTTGTGGGCTCTGGAGTCAGTCCCTGTGATCCCACTGAACCATTCAGCAGTCAGCCCATGGCCTGCCCTGGTATCTCCAGAGCAGGGGTTTCATAAGCTGCACCAATCAGTCTTTCCCCTAATTTATTACAGGTTTGTGCTGCAAAAGGGGATTCTGGCTCCTATGAGGAGCACTGAGGCACTTGGCAGGCCTGGGAGCTCAGGGCTCTGAAGCTTCTCCCATCCTGAGAGATGCCTCAAGCACAGGCTCTGCTCATCCCCTCTGCTCTTCCCTGCCAGGAAAATCTACAGAGGTGATAACCAGCAGGAGGAACAGCAGCACCACCACCTCTCTGGAGTGCTGCTTTCCCACTTTCCCACCCTTTAGCACTGAACACAGATTTGTCTGAGATTCAAAGCCCTTAACTGATGATTTTCCACGAAGCTTCCATTTTTTTCCCCTTAAGAATAAAGCACTATTCTGTAAATTGCTGGTCATTGGGGACTTTTGTTATCATTTCATCACTACCTGGCACGGTTACTTAGAGTCCTTCCTTGTGACCTGGTGCCAAGACAAGCTGAAAGACTTGCCCAATGCAATTAAAGCTCAAACTTTACAGTGATAAGCTCATCAAAAATTCTCTTTTCTGTTGGATTGTGCCCTTTTTCTGACCTAGAGATGTAGCAACTGAGAGGTGTTATAAAACTTTTATTCCATTTTCAGTCTCATGTGAAGGGTGAGACAATACAGGTGTTATAATTCATACCATTACAACCAGAAGCCAACTGTTTCCTAATTACAATATATTGTAATTTAATAAGGGTTTATTTTATAAAGGTTTCTTGGCCTGTCATCTTTTTTCCTCAGAATTTCAGCCAAGCAGGAGCTTGACATGTGTGTAGCCTGTTTTTGAGCAGGTTTTCCAAGGAGGGGAAGATGTCCTGTAGAAATGTCAGTGCAAGCAGGATGTGCTTCCAGTGCTGCTCCCTGGAAACCCCTTAGTCCAGTGGCAGAGGAAGGACTGTGTGTAAGTATTTCTCTTGATGGCTATGTGTTGTTTTTTTGTCTATTATTTAATTTTGGAAGCCTTCTCCATGGTCCCAGGTCAGATGTAGTGTTCTGTTGAGGGTTTTGTGTTTTTCAGCAAAAAAAGAAAGCACCAAACTTTCAGTACCCGGGGTTCCAAGAGGTGTGGAGTGGGATGTGAAGGACCAGGAGGACTCGGGGTTTGTCCCTGGACCCTTCCCTGTGTGGAGTGGCAGTGGGGAATGGCAGGGGGCTGCACAGCAGTGGAAGAGAAGGTGGTTGTGTCCTTGGCAGTTCCACACAGTTCTGCTCAGCCATAAGCTGGTAAAAAACCAACAAATAACTCCAGAAGGGAGAGTATAAAAGCCAAACCACGTGGGAGCAGAATAACAAGTCAGCTGTGCCTAAGGTTGAGTGTCACCAGCCCCCTGACCAGTGTCCCTGCCCCGTTCTGTGCAGCTGTTTCCTGGCTCACACGTGAGCTGTCACCAGCAGCCATGGGAGCCACCAGCCAGCTGCACACCCTGGCTGGGTTTGCTTTTCCTTCTTTTGTAACAGACTGAAAAGCACAGAGTGTTTCTGCTCCCTAATGCAGTACCTGTCAGGCACTTCACTTGGTACATCAAGGAAGAAAAATGGTGTTTATAGTCCCTCAGGACAGCAAAGTGGGGGTTGAAATAATTTTGCTTCTTTTAACTCCTCTGATTTCTCCAGCTCAGATGAAAGAAAACAACATATCAAATATTAATAAGAGAAAGATTTTGAATTGTGCTTCCACTCCGTGTGCTCCTGAAATTACGTGACACTTCCCTCTCCACCATCAGAGTCCTGTTGCTTCCAGATCAGCTCTAACCCATGCAGAGCATGGGGAAATTGTTCTGACAGGAGGAGTCCCCCTGAAACATGAACATCCTTTTTATTAGGATGCCAGGAACATGTAAAAAGCAGACAGCACTGGCTGTGTGTATAAATGTGTATGGCTGCAGAGAAATCAGATATTTCTAAACAGGGATTAAAATTTCTTCACAGGAAGGTTTGTCCAGCCCTGGCACAGCTTCCCAGGGCAGTGGTGAATCCCCATCCCTGGAGGGATTTAAAAGCTGTGGGGATGTGGCACTTGGGGATGTGGGACAGTGCTGGCCTGGCTGGACTTGAAGATCTTAGAGATCTTTTCCAAGGTAAATGATTCTGTATTCTGTGATAACACCTAGTGCTGGGAAATGTGGCCCTACGGGGAACTGGACAATCTCTTGGAACATGAAAATAAGATTTTGGAAGCAGGCCTCTTATCAACTCAAGGGCATGCCAAAATGAGGGTGGGCGTTGTTTCAGAAAGTGCAGGGTGCTGCTGAGGAGGGACAGGTGGGAGGAGAAAGGAGTGAGGGGACAGGTGAGGTTTGCTGAGCAGGGCAAGGACTGCTGGATGTGAGTTCAGACATTTCTGCCCTGATTTGTGCCATGGCATGAGGTGAGGAACCATCTGCAGGTGCCATCAGGGATCATCATCAGTGCCCTTGGGATCTGCAAATAAATCTGTGCTACCTGACAGAAAATACTCAGCCAGTTCAAGAAGGAAACCTTTAAACTCAGGATTGTGAGATCCTGGTGACAATGGATATGTGCAGTATGTGCTGAGTGATGCTTTTTGGACTTTTTTTTGTGATTTATGGTGTGTACTGAATTCGTTTCATCACCACGCAGTTCATGTGGTTTTCTACTGCATTTAGCTCAAAATGTGGTTGTGACTGATGAAGGATGCAGGCTGTGAACTGGAAGAGATGCAGGAAAAAAATTGCATTGAAAGGGGCAGAGCACTTTGTTAGGTATGCCAGGAATCAGTAATTTTACAGCAACATGGTTGGAACCCTTGGAGAGGAATTTGCAAACCCTCATGGAACAGGGAACAGTGAAAAAGAAGAGGAAATAGAAGAAGGGAAGAGCCCCTGAGCTGTGCAGGAAGCCTTGTGAACAGCCTCTGGTAAATCACCTGCATTTCCTGCACAGGCTCTGGCCAGCTGTGCAAGAGACATAAATAAGTTGTTTTCCAGCAGAGTCCTTTGGAAGGAGTTACTCATTTCCACCTGAAAGAACGAGAATAAAATGGGACAACAAATGAGGAGGAGGTGGTGGGAACAGAGCTGCTGGCCTGTGGGGCTGTGGTCTGTTCGTGCAAAGGATGTTCAGATCCCACTTCCTGCAGATCCTGGTGTCCCCACTGCATCCCAGTGCTCCCTGCAAGGAGCTCCAGCGTGCTGATGGACTTCCTCAGCTCCCACAGGACAGACAGACAGACACAGCAGTTTCTGACTGGCAGTCCCTGGCGTTCCCTTTGCTGTCTGCTGGATAATCTGTGCATTGGAGCCATGGATCAGAGGATTTGTGTGCCCCATTGCCCCTGGACACTCAGCCCTCCAGCCCCAAACCCAACTGCTGCCCAATTTCCCTCAGCTCACCCCTCAGTGGTGCTGAGCTCCTCAAAGCAAGGAGAATGGATGGTTTATCATCCCACAGTTCTCTGCTCCCTGTCATCATCAGCTGGAAATGAATTTTTCTGACAACATAGGAAGCCAGCCCTCCACCCTCCCTGGGTATCTGCTTGTTAAAGTGAAAGAAAAATAACATTTTATCCTGGGGTGGTGCTTCTGGATGCTGTAGAGAGTACTTTGAATTTATTGGGAAAGTCAAGCAATGGTCTTGGCACTGATGGCAATGGGAGTTTCTGTTGCTGGACTTTAGATGTGGTCAATGTATACAAACACATCCCCACACTGCTGAATTTGAAGCACAAAAACACATGGTCCTCTACCAAGCCTGGAAATCTTTCCAGCATCTGCTTGTTTTTAACAAATTTATCATAAACAGGCTGGCAAAAGTTTCTGTTCCACCTTCCCAGCAGAGAGAGCAGGTGGTTTAGGGCAAGAAAGAGATAAAAACACTGTTGTCAAATGGATTTTGGATCATGTGTGCAAGCTTTCCTCTTTATAAAGTTCTGTAAAATCAAGGAGTAGCCTTAGTTAAGGCTCCCTGGTTAAGAGGTGGGTTTTTAAAATGAAAAGTAGGAGTTGCAATGACAACCCCAAACTATCATGGATGTCAGTGAAAGTAATTCACTTTATTAAATGGGTCTTGGAGAACATTGTAGGTCCAGGGGCCTTACACAGATATTGGAATGGAAACTATTGCACGAAGATCCTGCTAATAATTTCAGGTGTAGGAAGCCAAAAAACTTAGCAATTAGAGAATCTAATTAATGAGGATCTTTACATAATTAAATTAATGCCCTGATTGTGGTAAAATGTCACATTAACATTTCATTGACATTCGTATTTACTAATAGGACAAGTGTTAAGCAGTGACACATGAAGACGTTTTCAGGACACTTTTAGGATGAAATGGTGCAGGAATTTGCTTTTCCATCATCACCTCTGTGGGCAGAGCACACAGTGACAGATGTGAATGTCCATGTCCTTGTCCTGGGAGTAATTTTGATTTGCTCTTTGACTTTAGCCAAGTCATTACACTCTCTGTGTAGAGCCAAGCCGTTCCAGCTCATTGCAATACCCAACTTTTACTGGGCAGCACTGGAGTTTTTATACATTTCTTTAGCTGCTGGAGGAAAGGAGAGTATATGGTTAATCAGACTTGTATGTTGTTGCTGCAAAGTGACTTGTTCCCTCTTTTGCTTTTATGTCAAGAATCTCACTGGTGACCAGTGTGGAGAAGAAATATTTTTGCCATTTGGATAATTTCTAAGTATGCTCTTGTTTTCTGGGGAGATTAAAACCTTTAGTGAATGGAAACTAAACAAGCATTTCTAAATCCACCTGGAGGGAGCAGGAAAAAGACTGTGAAGTTACAGTAAATGTAATCCCTCCTTTGATATTAATATGTTCCATCACTGGGATCTTTCAGGATTAGATGCAATGAGCAGAAAAATTGTAAGAAGCTTTGGGAAAAAAAGCCTTTGGCTTTTGGAGAGCCAGTATGACACAACTTTATCACACAGCCCTGCCTTTGCACCCAGTTTTCTCTGAACAAGTTGAATGCTATTGATTTAGAAACTGATGTTTCAACATGCATACAAGGAACAGGGATGCTTGCAAGCATCTCTGGGCACCTGTCTTCTGTTTCTGGGATAGAAGAGCTTTATTGCCTTATTTATCATCTAATCCTGCGGCACAGTGCATTCACAAATAGGAGCTCCCAGCTATAGTGTCAGAGGCTAAAAGTAGAGCTGCACCTCTCTGCTCTCCCTTCTGCTAACAGGACTGAGACAAAATCTGATTTCAGGCCCATAGGTAAAGGCCCAGATTCTGAATGAGAAGGTACATGCCTAATTCAGGAACCTGGCATTAGTTTTAACATGATTTGTTTGATGCAGAATCAAATCTGTTACAAAGTTTGTATAATTTCCAACATCACAGCTTTGAGGGGCAGATAGTGAAGTACTAAAATAAAATATATATTATTATAACGATTTTAGTGCACAGATTAATGATTTTCAAGGTCACTGGCTAAGTCAGGAACAGATTATTGGAGGGGATCCAGTTCTCCTGTGGTTGGGGCTGGTTTATGTGCAGATGGTGTAGTTCATAAATCTCGTGTGAAGCGTGTGACAAGTGCAGAAACTTTAATTTTCCTGCTTTTCCTCCTACACCTTGGGCTACATTTGAAAGGAAAATGGCACAGGTTGCCCAAAGAAGCTGTGGCTGCCCCATCCCCGGAATTGTTGAAAACTGGTCTGTGATTTTATTGCTGAACCTATGCAAAAACCCCATGGTTTCTGAGTAAAAGGGTACTTTGTAACTGGAGGCTAAAGATGCTGATATAAATGAAATCTGGGAAGGAGTAGCTCTGTGCATTATTCAGGAACTTCATTAGCAGAAACCTTGGATCACACACATTCAGTGAGATTTTCACAAGGTTCTGCATTTGTGTGACAAAAATCTGGCTGCTTCTGGCTGGTTGGGGACCTGCATTAGGGTAACATTACTGTTGGTAAGAAGGGTTTAGGGCAGGTGGAGAAGGACTGGTCTGCCCACCCCTGCCCAGTGGTGCAGTGTTGACTGATGTGCCTTCTCCATTTTATCAATTAGATCAATTAGATCAATTAGAAATGCCTTCAGTGATAACTCATCCCTCACTTTTCCTTAAGAAACCACTAGAAGCACCCACTGTCAGGAAATTCCCCTTGATATTCAGCCTTAACATTTCTTTCTGAAATCTATCTCATTATTTTCATTTATAACCTCCTGAAACACCTTGAACAGTTCCTTCCCTTTCTTTCCATTTTCAGACACAGGCAGGCAGATATTCACATTCTTCTCAGCATTTATGCAGCCAGGCTGTTCAGAACTTCCCTTTAAACTTTCTTGAAAAGCCTCTGCTTGTGCAAGCCCTGTCTCCATCTTCAGCAGGGTTTTGGGTGAGGAAGAAAGTCTGGGGGAGAAGCTGTGCAATAAAAAGAGAGCACAAACCATGTGACTCTTTGGGGAAAGGGGGAGAAGTAGAGGAAGGCGTCCAGCAAGAAGTGGTCTGTGCTGTTTTTTTAATAAAAGCTTGTTTTGGAAAAGAACTTTTTGGTTCTGTTGTGCTTTTTTGAAGCCCTGGCACGGGCAGGTTCCCCCACAGAAGAGTTGCTGCAGGAGCTTCGTGCCTTCGCTCAGCTCCTACTTGATGGTGGGGACGTTTTTTGGTCCTGCTGATCCCCAGCATCTGCACTCACTTCCCAACACGGCCTTTCTCCACTATGAGTTGGCATTTCCTTACTGGCAGCTGGTTTTATCTGCTTCTTGCAAATTGACCTTCCAAAAGCTCATTTAAGGAGCTGCGGTGGAAAAACCGAAGGTTTCAGCCAAATGGTGGTTGGCTTTTGTGACTGAACAAAGCAGTCGGCCAGGTTTTTGTTGTTCGAATGTCCTTGTCTGAGTTCACAACTTGTAAACCCATTTCCCTTTTCCAAACTAATTCTTCCTGCAGGGGCTGCACTCCAAAGCTTTTCTTCACTGCTGGGGAGTGGGAAGGCTGAGGTACCTAAGTGCCTAATTGCCACCAATTTCAATAGGAGCTGCCCTAAATGTACCTCGAGGGCTGCATTTCAAAGCCAGACGTTTTAAAGGGGATTGCTCTCTATCTGAGTTGATAATCTCCTTAGTTCCTGCCAGTTCTTTTTTGTCCTTTTTCAAAATATTTAATTCTTTCCTTTTTCTTGCTGGCTGGAGAAGCTGAAATGAGAGGGGAGGAGTAGGCTGAGGTTGGGAAAAGCTGGCTTCAAAACCTTCTGAGTTCTGGAAGGGAGAGAGTCTGTGCAAGGGGAGTTTCTGCAGCAGTTGCATTTCCCACTGCTTTAGAAGGTCCCTGCATATCCAACACATGCTCAGCTTCCTCGGAAAGAATTTTGCTCTTGGCCTTTGCTCTCAGCCCGTGTTGTCTCAGCCTTCAGAGCACATCAGCTGCATTTTCAAAGTGCCTTGAATTAGTTCCCCCTGTCACAGAGGTATGAAAATAGCGATGAATTCCAGTGATCTCCTCGCAGCATTTAGCAAGCAGTGTCACTACAGTTTCCCACGGAGGATGCCTGGCACTGCCTGAGCCCATATGTTACAACTATAAGGCAGCAGCTCCTGACCCAGAGCTCTTCTTGTGTAGGAACAGCAAAGCCAGGATAGGATCAGAACAAATTTAGTGCTGGTTAACACATCTCCAGAAGCAGGACATGACAGTGTCAGCCAGGCTGCTCGGCAGATCCTCTGAGGCACCGTGGGGACGTGTTTGCATGACAGCCCCGGTCCCTGCTGCAGTGGAAGATGTGCCAAGTGCCATGTTATTTATAAAAACCCCACTCCCAAATGTAGATCTGTTATGGCAAGTCCCTGACATTCAAGGTATGTATCTATAATTACCTCAGAGTGATGCCCCTCTTTGCTGAGGCAGAGCTTCCACCCTGTTAATGCATCTGCACTTCAAATAGCCCAGAAGGCATCACCACACTGAAACTGGTGCTTGTTGCTTTGCTGGGAGCTGCTCTGACTTCAAATTCAGAGCTAAAACATCTATTTGGAAGCGAGTGGAATAGTGGGGATATTTTAAAATATCTGGCTTGCATCCACCTCCTGGTAAGACTGCTGATCAATTAGAAATGCAATTACCTAATCTGACTTGGGCTAGTGTATAATTAATTAAGCTGATGAAGTCAGTCCACATCCATCTCTAGTATAGAGTCAATCACATCTACACAGAAACTACTCCACATCCCCTTGCCCTCGCTGAGCCTTGAGTGATGTCAGAGATGGATTTTCAAAATCATTTTTCCACTTATATTTTGGTAAACACTTGACAAAAATAACAATGTTCTGCTTGAAACAGAATCACTCTTCTTTCTATTTCAGTGACTTTTCCAATTTGCTGAAGTGCCTCGTTGTTCCCAATTTGCAGTGTCTACAGATGAAAGCACGGCCAATGAGGTCACTCAGAGACAATTTTTTATTTATGAATTTATTTTTACAGACCATGTAAAAAAGGCTGGAGCTTCCCCACCTCCTGCATCTTTCTGTCCTTTACAATCCTGCTGCTCTCAACTGTTTTTACTCCACGAGAGGAGTTGCCATGTCCTGTGGTCCTCAGTGATGCCTGGAGGGATTTTCTGCAGCATTTTGTGGCTGTCCTGCTTTGGAAAGGAGCATTTTCTGTACATCCATCAGGGAGAAGGTTCTGCCCTTTGCTGGCCTTTGTGCCAAACTCGATGAGCTCAAGGCAGCCCTGGGAGTTTCATGACTTTGCATATTTTATTGCAGCTGCCAGCTTCATAAAAAGGCTAAAAGAGGATCCAGCAAAAAGAGGGAAATCAATGGAGGATGCATTTGGGAGGTTTGGCAGCTACAGAGGGATGCAGCAAGACTGAGAGCTGGCCATGGGCAGCCAAAGTGGAGCAGAGAAGGGGGAAAACACGTTTTTGGAGCCATGATTTTTTTGTTTACATGAATTTCCTCCCAGTGTTCAATACCAAGGCCAGGTTGGGCAGGGTTTGGAGCAGCCTGGGTTGGTGGAAGGTGTCCCTGCCCATAACAGGGAGTTGGAACAAAATGATCTTTAAGGTCCCTCCCAAACCAAACTATTTTATGGTTCTGTGGTTCTAAGGACGTGTCATCATTTAGGTTCTCAATCCAAGGAAGAAGAGTTCCTTCCCACCTTGTATTTTCCAGTAATTATGTGCAATTTCTTAGATGCCAGCCAAGGAAGGGTGACAGAATCAGCTCCTCAGATAAATATACTCACCTTGGCCACTGCTGAAATTTAGAACAAAATGTGGAGCATAAATAAATGTGTTTGCTGAACTAGCCTGACATTTTCACTTTAAATTCCTAAGGAAGGTGCTGTTTTACCTGGGTTTTGTTGCTGTAATTCAGTCAGAGTTGTTCTGCAGTTGATGAAAATGGTTTTTGCAAGTTGGTCTTTACTGAACTAGTAAAAAAAAAAAGCTTCCACCTTTTACCAAATCCAAAATATTTTTCCCAGATCTAGTTCCTAACATTTTTTTGTCAGTGTGCCTGGAATGAAATAATGCTTTTTTAAATGCACATGAATTTGAAAGAATTTTCCCAATGAATCCTTGGAAGCCTTCCACATACCCTTTATTATTATGACTTTTTAAAAAAATATTTTTGGTTTGGTGCAATTTTCATGATGTGTTTGAATTTATGGAATACTTTTAGGAGAAGAACAAAAATAAATAGGCTGGGCTTTACTGACTAAGCACGACTAAATCCAGAGGGCTGCTTTTGAGATGATGTGGACTTTTATGAGTGGGAGTGGGATTGCTCAAGTGGGATAAAGTATCCTTAGTCCCTGGCTAAAATACCTGCTGGAGGATTTTTGCCTTAAGATAGTCAATTTAGGGAAATTACAAAGATATTTTATGAGTGGCTGTGATTTAGCTGGTGGGAGCCAGCCTGCAAATACCTCTCATGAAGAGGCAGTTTTTGCAGAGGATTATGTTCCAGCAGGACTCCTTGTGCTAACAGCTTTCCAAGATGCCTTAAAAGTATCATCACCTACCCCTATGAAATATAAATCAAAAATTCAGCCCTTCCTATGGCAGGGGAGCAAGGGAGACTAAACTGCAAAATGATTTGTAAAGCACTGAGGCACACTGAAAACGTATCCAGCTTTCAGTTAGGAAAATGTAGGGTTTTTGCAAGAGGCAGGAGATGTAAAAATCCCCTTTTCCCATGGGGAACAAAAATAAAACTCCATTTTAGAGAGTGTTCTGCTGGTCTTTTTGAGTTTGTTGAGTTTCTCTGGGAGACGGGAATTCCTGGCAGGGACAAGGCCTTTGATTCTTCACCTCTCTGGAAACTGAGCTGATGTTTTATTTTTCCATGGTGGAGCCTGTTCCTGCTTTGTTGACCTGGATATTCCTCCTTGTTTAGAGAGCTTTTGTGTTAGGCTGGAAAAACAAAAACATGGGCTTTTGCTCATTTTTCATCAAGCTAAAATGAAATACAAAAAACCCCAAGAAGGCCTTTGGGTTTCCAGAGGCATTTGGGATATGTTAAAAGTATTAAAAATTCCAGATCTGACAACTGGAGCAGAGGAACTTCAGTTGATGTTTATTTCTTTTGGTCTTTTAAAAGCCTTCTCTTCCATTGTTTTTTTGTTTGTTTCTTTGTGTTTTTGGTTTTTTGGTTTTTTTTTTTCTACAATGCTGGAAAATAATTCCAAAAACTACAATAGAAAAGGACCCTTCTCCTTGCTCTTTCTCCCAATATTTTGACTTTGAAACTCCTCAGGGGCTTGGAAGGGAGTGATCCATCCTGTCTGCAGGGAGAGAGCTCCCACAGCAGGGCACTCATCACCCCTGTTGTGGAGGATAATGCAGGGATGGGAACAGCAGGAGGAGGAATGGTTTTTTGGTGACTTTTGTTGTTATTATTTTGGTGGAGTTGTTTTGTTGAAGAGTTATATGGAGAGTTGTGAGGATTTTTTTGAGTTTTTAATTTGTTGTCTCTAGAAGTTTTTTGAATTGTTTTTTAAGGTGTTTGGATTGTTGTTATATGTTGAGGTGTGTTTACTTTGTTGTAGGTAGAGATAGAGATAAATACAGAGATAAACAGAAATTAGAGATATAATAGAGAATAAACATAAAAATAGATAAAATATTATAATAATATAATAAACAGATAAAATTATTATAAATATATAACATAAATATAATAATTATACTTATTATATGTAATATAATTATTATGAATATATAATTATATTACACTCATATATATAATATTCCTATATTATATATGAATATAATATAATTATATATTCATAATAATTATATATAATATATAATATATAATATGTA
>NW_005054369.1:1338922-1351721 GCF_000277835.1 Geospiza fortis | reverse complement strand
ATGTATATAATATAATTATTATGAATCTATAAATATATATTTATTGTATATAGAGAAACTTATAAATAAAATCTCTTATAGAGATAAATACAAAAGAGTTTTATAACTTATTAATAAAATACTACAAAACTTACAACTTGTAAGACTATAATATAAATAAAAATAATAAGCATCTAAGTCTAAACACAAAATATAATCTTGAACACTTTCAGTCCCAACCTTAATAAAAAAAACTAAAAAAAACCAACATGGCTTGACTTCCAGCACTGAGCTCTCAGATGTTAAATGGGCTGAACGCTTCAGTCATCCCCGAGTTGAGTCAGCTCCTGGTCTGGGTCTAATAAAGCCTTGATCATTCCAGAAGAAGCTGAAGCTGCAGCAGAGCAATCAGCTGACACCCCCTGGGAGCACTGACACACCATCAGCAGGAGCAGCTCGGCAGGTGAACCAAAAATGTCAAAATGTCACAAGAGGAGCTGAGATGGAGCTGGGACAGAGGGGGACTGTGGAAGAGGTTTTGCAGTGACTTCTGAGAGCCAGAGAGAAGTTTGATCAGAGGACCATGTTTGAGAAGAGGATCCATGTTTATCTCTGAAAGAATTTCCTACCAAGGTCATTGACATAGAAACCAAGAAAGCAAAAAGGATAAATAAGAGGAACCTGCAACTGTCTATTCCAACGAGCATTTTGTTTGTCTTTCCTGACCAATGAGTAAAGTGTAAACTGATGAGTTGTGTAAGAATGTATAAAAAACATGCAGGCTAGAATAAAACCAGTTTGAAGCCCTCTGAAAATGGAGTGTGTTGCTTTGTGTTGTGACCATCTCAGCTATGACAGGGCAGGTTGAAGCATCCCTGGGTGATGCAGGGCTTTGCCAAGGGGCTGGACTGGCAGAGAGGAGCTGCTGCACCTCGTGCTGCAGGCTTGGGCTGGCAGGAAGCCTGAAGGGAGCTCCTGGGAGCTGTGGGTGCAGAGGGAACAGGAGCAGAGCATCCTTCCTTCTCATCCTTCCCATCCTTCCCATCCTTCCCCATCACTATAGGACATGAAACAACACGAGCTCACACACTGCTGTTCTCAAGGTGAAAAAATGGAAGTTTATTTTCGGACTCCAACATTTATAGTTTTCCAAAAGTGACAGTGGATTGGAGGGTGACAGTGCCACCTCTCCAATGACACTGGACAAACCAACGGTCCATCAAATTTCTCCTCCTCCATAAAATAATGCAAAACAATAAGTTATTTACAGAAAGTGTGTGAGAAAGTTTGTTACAAGAATGTCAACATCAGAAGGCTTAGAAAATCTTAAAAAATCAGAGTTACACTTCCCTGCCCACAGGCTGCCTCAGGAGCACTCCAGTGTTGGGCACAGGCTGGGAAATCAGCTCAGGCTCAGAAATGAGCCTCAGAAATGAGGAGTCAAGCCTCAGAAATGAGGTTTGGCTGCAGGTACATGTGGAGGACAGAAAAACAGCACTGCAAATTAAAGATATGAACAAAATGAAGGGAAATGCCAGCTCCTGCCACAAATGGACAAAAGCAATGCTAATTTTAAAAGGTGATGTGCTACAAGAGATGAAGTGTTAATCGTATGCATGGCAATGCATACATTAACCTTTCACTGTGTTGGAAATATTTCAGCAACAGGCATTCATTCTTGCAGGGAAGGAGAATCTGTGCTCTGATTACCTTGAGTTGGGGTTCACATGGTAAAAATGTGAGTGGTGACAGTGTCCTGCTTGATGGGACAGTTTTGTGTCATTGCTTTAAAACACAACTGCCATGCCATGGTGGCACCTTCCTGCCCCACAGGGAGGGCAGGGGGTGCTCCCAAAATGCCATCCCTGAGGAGAACATGCCATTGGCACCTCCCCAGTACGGGGCTGCTGTTCATAAAGCATTTGCCACATTTATCACTGCTGCATCTCTGCTGTGAATCATCACAAATCAGTCAAATCCTGACCTGTGTGCACAAGTCAGGAGCCCACTGCTGACACAGGGTAATTTCACTGATGAGAACTTGAAGATTAACTCTTGATTGCTTTATACCTGGGATTAGCAACATTTCAGGGCTGATCCTGGTTTCACATCCAACAATTTGGAGAGCAGGGCTGGAAATTAGAGACCAGTTGCCATTCAGGCAAAGGGGTGCTCCACCTGTGGTAAAGATCTTTTCAAAGGTGAGAATCATACCACCCCTTCTTTCCCACCAAAAGCAATGACACACACTGCCTGCACTCCATTTTGCTCATTCCTGCCTGCCTGGATTTTTGTTTGAATTCTGACAAAGTGCATGGAATTGCAACAGAACTCCCCACGGCACAGGGATAAAAGGAAAATCAATCATGTTTTTGACGCTTCCTGAAGGAAAGTGTTTAACATACAGGAGATCCATCACAACCACTTGTCAGATAAACCACCCCGTGCTTGTGGTAACCTGAATATGTGGCATGCCTTGAATGAAATTAAGCTGTTATTAAAGGATGCAGAAAATCATTCTGTCCGCCAGACTCCTTGGAAAGCATCCTGCCGATTTCTGCCTGTCTTTTTAAAAGCACACCCCTCCTATGACACGGTACAAATGGATTTAACTTCTGCTGCAGCTCTTGGTTCAAAACTAGCAAACCCACCATTAATCATTGATCTGGCTTGTCAAGTTCCAGCATCAATTATTGCTGCCCTGGCACATGGGGCTTTGGAATTAAAAGCATCCATAACCTTTGTGTGGAAAGGATCTTCCTCTTCTTGGCTTAGGAATCCCATTTTTCTTCCACATCACACTCATGGCTTCCATAGAGGTGGCTGTTTCCCAGTGCAGGTTAAACCTCTGAGCTGATTAAATGACAGCAGTAAATGGTCCCAGATAGACCCCTCCATCAGCAGAAAGTTTTTGGGTTTTTGTTGTTTTTGTTTTTTTTTTTTTAGTTTTTTTTTTATTATTCTGGAGCTGATGCTCTGTTCCCTCCCCAGAGTTCAGAGGTTCCTCTGTCCCACTCTCTCTGGGGAAGATGGAAACCTCTGTATCTCTCTTTTTCCTCCTCAGTGTGAATGTCTTTCAGTTTTAGGTTGGTGAGAATATCTCTGCTTTTCATCCATTCCAGCTGTGACAGATATTTGATAGGGAGCAATGGAAGTTAAAGGCATCAGGGATGGGAGATGAATCAGTTGACATTCCCCTGGAGTAATAGGATTCAGATTGGCTCCTGGAGGATGGGAAAATGGCTCTGACAGGGAATCCTGAAATCCTGAGCTGGGGAAATATGGTTTTGTAATTACACTTGTTGATGAGGAAAGGATAAGCAAAGGATAGGGCAGTATTTCTTTTCTGACTGATCCAAGAAATATTAGCCTGCCAATTTTAGAAATCTATGAAAAATCACCTTGTAGTTATTAGGGCTGGGAGTTACAATGAATTACAGAATCCTTAGAGCAATATTTCTGAGAGGTTTTATATAGACACATTTCTTAGCACTGAAAAACAGGGAAATAATACCACACATGGGATTTGTGGGTTGGTTAATGAAAGCAACCCTTGCTCTTAGCAACGTGAGTCCATAAAAGAGCTGAGTCTTCACCCTGACCTCGGTGGATGTTGCAATCCACAAATTAATGCTCACATTCTACCTGCTCATGGGATGCTGCTCCAAAATGGGCAAAATTTCAGAGGGATCTTCACTTCCAGAAGTGTTGTTTGCTCTCAGGTGTGGGCAGGCAGCTGCCAGGATGTTTTGTCACCATTTCCTCTTGTGTTTAATGGTTGGATTGGGAATTTCTCTGCCTTCCATGGTTTATACAGCACTTATTTCAAGGCAGTTTTCATCCTGCAGTGGCACCATATACTAAGGTGGATGTGTTTATGGAATATTAAGATTAAGAAGAAATTGTAGGGGATGAGAATGGGGAGAAGTGCAACCCACAGAATAATTTTTTTTCTCTTCAGGATTTCCCAGCTAAGGAAAATCAGCAAAATGTTACTGCTTAGAGCCTCACATGGAGCTCTGTCTCTGGAGGGAAGAGAATCTGTGGCTTCTCTATCCCTGGAAGTGTCCAAGGCCAGGTTGGATGGGGCTTGGAACAGCCTGGGATGGAGGAAGGTGTAAGCACTGGCACTGGGTAACCTTTAAGATCCCTTTCAACCCAAACTATTCTGTGATCCTATGAAGTGCATCCAAGTGAATGAGACAAAAATAAAAATCTCATTTATTTCAGAGAGAAAAACCACGGGCATTTGCACAAAATATTTTTGAGGCAAATGTTTCCTTTTCATTTATCTGCTTTATTAGACAGGAAAAATTGGTCTCTGGACCTTACCAAAACACATACCTTAAATCAACCCAAGCAGCTAAGGACATTAGGCCAGTGAGCTCATCACATCCTTTGCTTTCATGCCTGACCTGAAAGCTAAATTAATAAACTGATTTCTGCCTTGTCTGGCCAGTCAGGTGTGGGAGCAGACAAGAAAGCAAGGTGAAGGTTTGTCCTTCAGAGCTGGGCAATAAACTGGGGCTGCTGGGGGGTGGCAGGGCACATCAGAGTCTGGAAATCTCCCCGTGGCCAGGAGGAATTGCTCAGATAGACTCTGAGGCCGTGGGAGCTGCCTGAGGAGGAATTGCTCAGATAAACTCTGAGGCCGTGGGAGCTGCCTGAGCTGCAGTCCAGCGTGGTGGAAATTCAGGATTAATGCCTTCATCACGACCTATGAGTAAAGGCCTGGCCTTGGTGGGGAGCTGAGTCACTGCTCAGCAGAGCAGCCCTGGGTGTCTCACAACCCCCCAGGACCCTGTGCTGTGCAATCCAGGAGCTGCTGACCCAATGCTCCACCAAAGGCTGCTCTCAGAGACCTCTGAGGGTGGAGAGGCACATGGGGTAAGGTATTTGGGGAGGCTGTGTGTGGTACCTTCCTCCTCCTGCCTGTTCACAGGAACCAGGGAAAAATGACACATAAAGGGCTCTCCCTTCACTCTGAAAACACACAGGGGAGGTTCAAGAGGTCAACGGGCCACACATGTCCTTCTTCTGAAGGGAAATAAATAAGTTGCTACTTCCTATTGTTTGAGTCAGAATTTAGGGGAAGGGAAATTAGCATCAGTTGTTGGCCAGGCTGTTTGGGGCCCTGAGCAAGCTGATCTCGTGGGTGGCATCCCTGGCTGTGGCAGGGGGCTGGAACTAGATGATCTGTAAGGTCCTTTCCAACCCAAACCATTCCATGATTCTATGATTGCATATTTATGAAGCATTCCAAACTCCCATATACTGGCCTAACCTAAAACAAGCCCCTGGGTTTGGCCGTGCCTTGGCAGTGAAATAGAAGGGATGGGAGGTTTTAATGGTTTGCCATTTCCTCCCCAAACAAACAGACTCACTCCAAAAACCATGGAGGAGTTTGGGGAGCTTGGAGATAGGGAACAATGTAGATCCCACTCATTCTGTTGCCATTTCCAGCCCCAGAGATGTGTGAAAATTGAGAGTTTTCTGCCAGGAATTCATTTCTATGACTGATTTTGTCAGTGCACTCACTTCCCCATCTCTCCCTGGTGCCACTTGACTCTGAGCCGGTTGTGGGTTCAGGATCAGCCCCTCATCCCTCAGGGAGCCTTTGCCATGTGCTCCCAGAGCTGCCCTGCTCCTGTCACAAGGAGGGCTGAGCTGGGAGAGCAGGAGTGCCAAAAAGGGATTAGTGAAACCGCTCCTGCCCCGTAACAAACCGGATTAAAGATAATAAGTCTCATCAGGAGGCTCAGTTTAATTGCTAGGATTATGCCAGCAGTGGAGAGGAAAGCTAACAGGAGATGGGTCTGGAGAAACACATTCCCTTCACCTCCCTCTCAAACTGGAGGAGAAAACTGGCCTGTGATTCAGCTGTGCCTCTGATTCCACGTAATGACTAAATCCTGCAAAGATAATTGGTGTTATGACCATTTGTGCTGGCAGCTGTACTCCAGTCCTTTTAAAAATCATTATCTGTTAAGACATTTGCAAATATACAGTGAGCCTTGCAATGCCTCATTAAGGCACTGAGGAAGACAGTCATAAATTTTATTGCCTCAGCATTACATGTTGGAGTCATAATAGTGCAGATCTGTTGTGAATGTATAAATTCCCTTATCGCTTCAGCAAAATCTCCTGCTTTTCTGCTTTGGAGCAGGGCATAAAAATGAAAAATGCCATCAGCATTCAAACTGAGAAATCTGACTGGCTCCATTTTTTTTCATTTAAGGAAAATGCCTGCTCTAACCACATAGGGAATGTATTTTAGAATCTAACCATACTAAAACATCAGACAAATGCTATTCCTGCAGCAGTTTTAGGCAATAGATTTATCTATGTTGTTTCACTTCCAGCTCACTGTTTCTCCTGATACACATTAACTTGGTTATTTCAGGGTCTTTATCCAAGCTTATTGAGGTCAGTGGAAAGATCATCACTACCTCCTTTCACTTTTGCATCAAACCCTTGATCAGGACATCTCAATTTTTATTAGGAGAGAATAGAATAAATTTGCTAGTGGTTTAGAAAAATTATTTTGGCATCGGGGTAGAAAAATTGGGTGTTATGAAATAGAGCTGAGACACAGAAATTAATGTGATATCATCCTGTATACTAGGGACAGGCCTCCAGTCTGTCTTCAAGAATTTGCTGTTTGCTGTTGTAAATTTGTACGTATAAAAATAAAAATTATGGTGAGAGTTTAGTGCTGTGAGCTTTTCAGAAGTTTAATAGTGTTTATTAGTGTTAGTAATCCCATCAAGTGAGCCACCTGTGTCTTGTCCCACATGAACCTGGTGGATAAATGAGCACAGATAAATATTATTTAGCCTGATGCAGTCCCAGGGCTGGGATCAGTTTCTCACTGCTCCTCCTGCTGTTCCTCTCTGCAGGCCTTTGGATGTGGAAAGGGATTTTTCAAGGTGTTTCTTCTCCTTGATGTGCACGAGTCCCCTTGTGCAGCTGTGTATTTGCGTGCATATCCAAAATAAAAATTTAAAAAAAAAAAAAAATATCCCCTTTGTGTAGCTCCTCAGAAGGATAGGATGGAGCCATCTATCCTGGGAGACCAGGGACAGTTGCATTAAGTGACAGGGATGCTGGAACATCCACAATGGACTTTCACTGCCGTGCTGACACAGGGAAGGAGACACAGAGCAGGGACAATAAGGTGACACCATCAATATAAAGCCAGCTTTACCATCATCATCCCCAGTGATTTAATTCAAGGCTATGAGATCATTCACTTTGAGTTAATGCAGAAATACAGCCTGTGCTGGAAGGTCTGGGCATTTCCATAGAGATAAAAATACCGCTCATTCACAAATTGTTCCAATTTGTTTGAACAGATTTGCTTTTTGGAGCTGGATTGGCATGAAGCAATCTTTCAATGCTCTCCTAAACTCTGCAGGAGAAGGGAATTCCTGCCCTGCACTATGAAATGGAGCTGGGACAGCATCAACTGGGATGGAAGGAGCAGGAAAGGGGCGCCCCAATATCCCTCAGCCTCCAAAAAATGTTCACCTGTGCCCTGAGTGATGGAGCCAAGCTTCAGACTGCTCCATAGGCACTGCACCCCTGACATGGCCCAGCTGATCCCCCCACAGCCTCTTCCATCCTCCTGCATCTCTTTGCTGCCTTTGTTAAGAGCAGTTTTAAAAGGACAGAAATAAAGCAAACACATGTAGGGTTTGTCATTTCACAGGCAAGACAAAAAAATCTATAAAAAGAAAACCAAACAAGGAATCATAGGAAAATCTTACCAACAAATGAGAGGCCCCAGAGTGTTTTGATGGCTAAAGCTGTCCAGAGGCGTTGCCAGATTTTTGTCCCAGCATGCTGGAAAAACTCTTCCCTGGGATAGATCTGCTTTGTCAAGTGCTGGGAGAATTGGTCTGGCCTTGCTGGAGCTGAGGGTGGAGTTGGGAATGCAGCCTGGCTCTTGGTTGAACCCTGGCTTTGAACAGGACTGCAGAGACAGGAGCACCTCTCACCATAGTTTGGGAGCTGCCACAAACATTTAAGCTTCAGACATTTCTTCCCCCCTGCCTTTTTCCAAGCTTTAGGTTTCTTCCTTCCCCCCTTGGACTCTAATAATTCTGGGAGCTTGACCTGTGAGCAATGCTGGCAGCTGTGCCTGCCAGTGGTGACATCCCAGCCCTGTGCAGCTGCACAGCCTGCAAACCTCCGTGGGCAGGAGGTCACAGCACCCCTGGAAACAAAATTAAACTGAGAACTAATGATTGGCCTATCCCCACACCTTCAGCCTGAAAATCTGAGTGCGTTTATGAACACAACTGGCACCTTTCTAAGGGCTGGCACTGCTACCTCTCACTCAGAGTGGGCAGATTAGGAGGGACAGAGGCTTGGCTTAGCTCCCCAGAATCCCAATCAGCTTCCTAAAACACACCAAGGCGAGGGAGCTGGCTCAGCCTGATTCCTGTTTGGACCAAGAAGTCATTCAAGTCCTCGTTCTTGCCTTGTGTAGGATGTTGTACAGCTGTGTGCTTGGTGAGGGGACAGCCAGCCCTTGGTGAACTTCAAAGCACAGTCCAATGTGCTCTTACTGACTTGCCTCCAGGGCTGTAAGGAGAATATTCAGTATCTACAGGACATAATTTTAGGATTAAACACAGGAAAGGCCTTTCCCCCTCTTTTTTTCCCCTCCACTTGGAAATTAATATATTATCCCTATTTGCATAGTTAAGGGATATTGATGAGAGTGATTTTTATGAGATCCCAAACATCTCTGGTGCAGCACCTTTATCTCTTTTAAGCTGTCCCACAAGAATATGAGGGTACAGGACAGCAGAGCAATCTGCAGCATGATATTAAAAAACTGGGTAATTTCACCAGCGCCCAGTGCTGATAATTACAGTTTTCATTACATTCCTATTCCAGCAGCACATTTCAGTGCCTCCTTTTCAACTCAGCCAGAGACTTGTGCAGGAATTCCTGTGCACCCTCCTTCAGCCTCGGTGCACTTTGAGCATGAGAAGCTGCCCCAAGGAGAAGCCATGTGAGTTCTGTCCTCGGCACAGCTGATGTGCAGCTCCACGTGTGACAAGGAGCAGATGTGCAGGGCTGGGCTCTGTGGCACTGCTGTGAGGTGACCTCCCCTGAACTTTATGCTGGTGGGAACCAAGCAGCTCCAAATGTTTTTGCAAATTGACCCCCCTGCCCAGAGAAACCAAAGGCAAATTTAAGTTGGGGTTAAGCAGAGAGGTCAGATGTTCTCATTGCAATGTGAAGGACTGAAAAGAAGCCTGGGCTTTTCAAGGTTCAAACTTGGGCTGCTGCAGTGTAGGACAGGCCTCTGCTCCTTGGATCCATCCCAGGGAAAACTCTGGTTTATGTTGGTGTCAAGGATAGAGCATCTGGCACAAGACAAGGGGCTCATCCACTCAAGCCCTTTAATAACATCAGACATGGTGCTTATCACTTCTCATTAAAACATAAAAGGATGCCAAAAAGGAAGAGCACAGTTTGTTCCATTTCTACTCCAATTAGATGCACTTTGTTACTTTCTAGATCATTTACCCCTGGGTCAGTTTAAGTTTGTTTTAAGGAAGGCTAATCAGCCTTTTTACCAGAGAATCCTTGGCCTCCCACTGCTCTCCTGAAGGGTGCCTAATCAGGTGGCAGGAACATTTCTGCTTTGTGTAAAGGCTGACGCTGACCTGAAGAAGTGGCCAGTCGGTAAATCACCACTGAGGGCTGCCACGATGCTCTCAGTGATGTGGCATAAATAAATGAGACATTGTATGTCCAATAAAGAGGCAAAGAACCTGGAAATGTGTGAGTAAAGGAGTGGGCTACATCCACATGCTTCTTACATTTCTCACATTTAGTTCTTTTCAAGCAAGGACCAAAGGAGACTTCTCCCATGACCAAATGTAGGCTGAAAATAGGCCTTGAACAATTCAATTTTTCCTCAGTTTTTCAACAAAGCAGAATACAAGTGGTACATGTGGAAGAGGGAAGGCTAAGCACACATGGATGTTCCCATGCATGCAATACAAATTTAAAACATAATATTAATATTAAACACCATAGTGCTTAATACTGTTTAATAGTGCTAATAATCCCATTAAGTGAGTCATCTGTGTCTTATTCCACATGAACCTGGTGGAAAAATGAGGACAGATAAATATTATTTAGCCTGATGTGATGAAACCCTCTCTTGGATTAAATTAAATAATCCCTCATTTTTGTCCTGGTGCTTCATTTGATTCCCATCTGGGCATGTAGAGCATAGAGGAAAGCAGGGTAAAAAAAAAAAGAAAAAAAGAAAGAAAGAGGATCATGAATAGCAAAATCCATAACTTGTCCAATTTGCAAACATCAAAGAAATCTCCTAAGAAGTCCTCTTAGAGAGGACAAGATAATAGACTCTCTTTTAGTGTCCATTATCACAATCCATTTGCATCCTGAGCACAAGAGCTCTCCAGGTAACCAAAACCTTTGCTCTTGATCTTCACTTCCCAGTTTTTATGAAGTGGTGATGGAAATGGAGATGAGGCAGAGATGGTGGTGGCTGGGATTCTGCACTGGAGCAGGAGGAGACAGGGAAATTCTTTGCATGTTTAACTCTGCTAAGTTCACCAGGGATGGTGTTGAGCTATTGTCTTGGTACAAGATGTTTTTGTATTTTTGTGAATGGCCTATTTATGCAGCCTCTGTGGAAGATCTTCATCTGGTGGAAAACAATGGGGAGTGTTGAGGATCTGCCTTGCAGGGTTACAGATCTGACATTCGAGGGCCCCAGTGAGCCCAGTGAAGATAAAGTCCATTGTGTTCACATTTGAATAGAAGCAATGTTCAAACTTGAAGCGTTGTTTGATACCCTGAAGAAGCTTTTCCAGTGCTTTGGTTCTGGGTGGGAGGAAGACAGGTAGCTCCAGTTTCTTCTTCCTGGGAGAATTGGAATTTGAGGCAAACATCTTCCTCAATCACTTCTTGCAGGGCTGTGCCTGAGCTGGGCTCACTGCTCATAGTGGGGCTGTCTCTACTGCAGCAGGGCCTTAATTCCCACCTTTTCCACCTCTCTGCTGACAAATTTCTAAGTAGTGCAATGGTAATTTGCTTCTGAGTGGAAACATTAACAGCATGAATATGTTTATACACTCACCAGGAGATCTGGCATGGAACAAACTATGCATAGTATTCTTACATAATTACTCTCAAACAAATTTCACACTTGGAAAGCTGTCAGGTTTTTTCTCCTATTATTTCCATTTTTTCTCTGTGTCACTTTTTTTGTTTTTACCATCTTTGCGACTTCTTGGGTGGCAGACACTGGTTATTTATGTTGGATTTGTGACACTGGTGTTGGTCAGGTTCCTAGAATACAATTGCAAACACCTTCTTTGATCTCCTACACAACACAGGCTAGAGGAACCAAGTCAATAATTCTGTCCTCAGCTCATAAAGCACACTTGAAGTATAGCCTATCTCTCAGGGAGTTATTGTCTTGATGCATTGGAACACAGACCTCAAAAAATGGAGACTCCACCACATTTTCCTTTCTTTTAGACTTCAAATAAAAAACTGGTGAGCCACCACCCCCTAGGCCTGATTTTCTCTGCATACAGCGCTGACATAGGCAGCAAGTGGGAAAATAACTTCAACGTGCTACAAAAAGAATTGCTTTTAAATGAAGACATCCCTGTCTGATGTAGCATGATAAACTCACCCTGTACACTTACCCAGCCTCTCTGCCTGAGCCCAGCAGCCAGAGCTGTGTCCTCACACCACCTTTGGCACTTGATGACATCTCTGGTTTCCCCTGGGCTGGGCTGGGAGACCTCACAGCAGGAGGAGCAGTGGTGGCCTGGTCCCTTCCTGTGTGGTGACAGCGTGTGACAGCACAGCTCTGCGCTGGGACACGGGGCAGCAGAGAATGGAAATAAAGCAATTAGAGCTTGGGGGAAAGCAACATTTTCCATGGCTGGGAAGTGCCATTTGTGACCAGCTTCCCCTGCTGGCTGCAGGCTTTTGGCACTCCCTGTCCTCTGGCAGGAGCTGCGGCCTCTCCTCGAGCTCCCCAACCCTCACAGGAGGGCAAAACAATGGGGTAACAACAAACCGGGGTGGAAACATGAACTGGGACCAGGCCTCTCCTCTAACAAAAGTTCTGGGCTCCATCCAGCAGAGAATTCTGGAATGGTTTGGGTTGGATGTGGCCTTAAAGATCACCTGGTTCCACCTCAGCCATGTCAGGGGCACCTTCCACTGTCCCAGGTGCTCCAAGCCCCAATGTCCAGCCTGGCCTTGGGCACTGCCAGGGATCCAGGGGCAGCCCCAGCTGTGACAGGGCTGCCCACCCTCACAAGGAACAATTCCATCCCAATATCCCATCTAAACCAACTCTCTGTCAGTGTGAAGCCATTCCCTTGTCCTGTCACTCCAGGCCCTTGTCCAAAGTCTGTCTCCATCTTTGCTCTCGGCTCCTTCAGCTACTGGAAGGCCTCAATTAGGTCACCACAAAGCTTCTCCTTTCCAGGCTGAGCAATCCCAATTCTCCCAGCCTTTCCTCATGGCAGAGCTGCTCCATCCCTCTGATCACCTGGTGGTTTCCACACTCTGGACTCTCTCCAGCAGGTCCCTGTCCCTGCTGTGCTGGGGACCCCAGAGCTGGAGGCACAACTCCAGCTGGGGTGGCAGGGTAAAGGGTCAGGCATGAGCCTCCCTGCATGGTTTGCTGGGAAAAGCCTCCCTAAGATTATCTATTCATGAATGCTGAGAGCAAGAGCAGGCAAAACTGTGATTCCTGGGGTATAAACCAGCTGCGCATCTCCATGTGATGCAGCAG